>NC_052157.1:50777107-51077107 GCF_902713615.1 Scyliorhinus canicula | reverse complement strand
TGCATCATGTTACCCCCCCTGGCCCATCGTCACGATTTTGATGGCATCCTCACACACTCACTGTAATGGCTCAACAACATTGCCACATGGAAAGGTACAAACAGTGGTAGACCTGGGTATGAGCAGGGGTTGTTGGTGGATTACTGGGTGGTCTAACTAGCAGGTTCCTCCCCCACTCTCCTGCCCCACTGGAGAGACGAGCACAGAGGATACAAAGCCTAACAACTGTAGGGTTGAGCAGGGTGAAGCTCGGGGATGTGGCCACAACTGGGGTGTAATTTGGGAACTGTTTCGCTGAGTTTTCCCTCCTTTTGAAATTGTGATGTGGGGATGAGGCGTGTCGGATGACTCGGGTGCCGGATATTCCAGGTTTTCCCGTGGTTTCTGCCAGTATGTCACTTGCAATCTCTGTGAGTCCTTCATCCAAAATCCAAACTGATTGTGCAGGAGTCATTGCTTCACAGAGTGAGCTCATTACTCCCTCCATACCTGCTCCAATCATCCACTGGGCATTCAGAGCGCAGGCCCGAGAGCACGGTTAGGTCAAGCATTTCGGACTGGCACCTATAATGGTGCAAGACCTCTTTGAAACATTGAGGTAACCCCTTCGCTTGGGATTGGGCATTCATTTACAAAGTCAACAGCGGGTAATCCCACCTCACCTCACTGCCCTAACCCTAATCCTAACCACTCAGCATCCTGGAAGCTCTCTCTCCACCCGCGCCCCCCACCCTCACCCCCCCCCCCACTACCACCACCGCCCCCCCCACCCCCACACCTCCCACCACCGCGCCCCCCCCACCCCCCACCCTCACCCCCCCCACCGCCACCACACCCCACCCCCCCACCTTCACCTCCTGCATGTTTAATGTGAGGTTGAACCTATCAATATGAACAGGAGAAAGCCTCTTTGATTTTAAACACTCCATTAGAGGGTACTTACTTTCCAAAGTGATTCCGGGAGAGATCAAGTGATTTGAGATTAGTGCATTGCCACCTGTCCACGGAGGGGAGTGATTGTAACTGATTGCCAGACAGTTTCAAAGAGTTCAGGGCCTGCAATAAGATAGTTTGTGTCATTGTGGTTCAAGATCATAGCACAGGAACATTCGCCAAGCACAAAGAGCAATGTTGCATATACTGCAGTGATACGCACAGGGGACAGGGGACAAGGAACTGGAGCTGAGGAGGGGGAAAGTCATGGCTGTCGGGGAGTGTGGGATATTGCCCGGGTATCAGATTACAGGAATTGGTGCAGTATCTGAGCACCATCCACCAGCTAAGCCACTTCATCACAGGCAAGCACAATAAATTGGCACATTAAAGGGTGGCATGTTGGTGTGACAGAAATAGCACAAAGGAAGAACATAATCGGGAGGGGCTATATGTACAAAGAAGTACAGGAAGTGTACCAGCTCCAGACATTCCTTGGGAATTCTCTCAATCAGCCGTTATTACTCTGGAGGCACATTACACAAAATCAGAAGGCCAATCAGTTTTCACAGTAAGAAGTCTTACAACACCAGGTTGAAGTCCAAAAGGTTTGTTTCAAATCACTAGCTTTCGGAGCACTGCTCCTTCCTCAGGTGAATGGAGCACTGTTCCTTCCTTCACCTGAGGAAGGAGCAGTGCTCCAAAAGCTAGTGATTTGAAACAAACCAGTTGGACTTTAACCTGGTGTTGTAAGACTTCTTACTGTGCTCACCCCAGTCCAATGCCGACATCTCCACATCAAGTTTTCACTGACACTCATCAGATCAAAGCTGATTGTCCCTCAACCCCATTTATTCACTTTTAGGCCATGCACCTTGATATCTTTACCTGATAAAAATCTATCGAACCAAGTGCTGAAATGCTCCCCGACTTCCCTCCTAAGTAGCCTCACTCTAATTGCATTTTTATTCAACTTGTCCTCTTTGGTCTTGCTATCTTTCTGGTGAATTCATATTGCCTCCTCGCCAAGGCCAATTTCTCTGTGTTCAGTTTGCTACCAAGAATTGAACACAGTCCTCCAGGTGGCAGCAAAGGCCCTGTAACTTCTCACATTGTAATTGCAGCTACACAGCTCACAGTGTCTCTCATCTCAATGCTGTCTGCTGTAGCCACCTGGGTTGGCCACTTCCCGACTTTAAAATGGAGATTCGCTAAGAACGCAGGGAAAAATGGACAGGTACAGGGAAGCAAGCAGAATGCAAAGCTTCCTGTATATTAAGACTCGCAGAAAGCAGACAGCACTGAAACTGACGACCATCTGCATATTGATGAGCGATCCCCGGGAACAATAGCAACAGTTAAGATAATCGAGGCAAAGCCAGATTCCTTGGCGCCAGCAGGAGCCAACACAAAAGAAGCCAACGGACACTTAGGAACCACCCAGCGATCAGGGAACAGCCCTGGTATTGGGGAAATCAAACCAATCGATCGGAACATGGTCCAATCAATTGGAACCAGGTACGGGGTCCGCCCAAAAGGGCACGAAGCCCCTGGGGACTATAGAGTCCCCAAGTTCAATTCATTCTTCTTGGCAGGGTCTCTCAGCAGCTCGAAACAACCCTTGACAGAGACCTGCCTAGCAGCTGCACCAACAAGTAAGTGTCCAGTCAACGCACGCTACGAGATAGGTGCTCCTAACCCTTAGTCCATACCAGCTGGAAGCCTGTAGACTCAGGATCGAACGAGAGGCCATTGTTCCCTGACCTAGTGGGTCCCTTTTCCAAAGCTAAGTATTGGCCTGTTAGTGTTAGAAATAGTCTAGTTCTGTAGTATGTTATGCATGAGTAGTGATTGACTGTGTATATAATAAACGTGTTTAGATTTGAACCTTACTAACTGGTGTATTGAGTTATTGATCAACACTTGAACTGGAACCTTGTGGTGGTATCATAAAGATACCTGGTGACTCTAGAGCAAGGTGATTAAACAGAGCAATTAAGTGTAAAGCACACTTAGCAAAACGAGCAACACTGCAAACGTTTGTATTAAATTCTCTATTCCTTTTTCCAGGTCCACACCATCATAGGACTGACATGTAAGGGTTGAGGAGGAACTATATAGAAATTCCCAATGTGGGGCGGCATGGTGGCACTGTGGTTAGCACTGCTGCCTCACAGTGCCAGAGACCGGGTTCAATTGGGTGACTGTCTGTGTGGAGTCTGCATGTTCTCCTTGGGTCTGCTTGGATTTCCTTCGGGTGTTCTGGCTTTCTCCCACAGTTCAAGGATGTGCAGGTTAGGTGGACTGGCCATGCTAAATTGCCCCTTAGTTCCAAAGATGTGTAGGTTAGGTGAGGTCATGGGGTTGTAGGGATAGGATGGAGTAGTCGGCTTAGGTAGGTCTTTCAGACAGCCGGTGCAGACTCGATAGGCCGAATGGCCTCCTTCTGGCTGTGTGGCAGGAAGCAGACGGTGATAGTAGGTAACGAAGAAAGTTTGACAAATAGTTTTGTCATTAAGGATCCTCTTGGAAGGAGTGATCACAGCACGCTAGAATTTCAAATCCCGATTGAGTGAGGGAAGTTAGAGTGCCATACTACAGTTTTAGTGTTGAGCAGATGTAATTATACAGGCCTGAGGAAAGAGTTGGCCTGAGTAGACTGGGGACAAATAATTGAGGGTAGGACAGTTGAGGAATAATGTTGGATGTTCAGGGGAATATAAATACCACTCAATTAAAGTACATTCCTGAGAGGAAGCGGAATTGTAAAAGGGAGAAAAACATTCTATAACAAAACAAGGAAGTCAAAGAGGGCATAAAGGCAAAACTAGAGCATACCATGCTGCAAAGCTAGTGGTAAGCTGGAGGATTGGGAGAACTTTAAGGTTCAGCAAAAGGCTACTAAAAATAAAATGAAAAGAGCTAAGATGAACTATGAAAGGAAACTAGCAGAAAACATAAACTGATACCAAAAGCTTCTATAAATATATAAAGAGGAAGAGAATAGCTAAAGTAAATGTTGGCCCTTTAGAGGATGATACTGGTGAGGTAATAATGGGGAACACAGGGATGGCGGAGGCACTGAACCAATATTTTGATTCTGTCTTCATGGCAGAAGATAATAAAACATTTCCAAAAACTACAGTTAATGTAGAGGAACTTTGTGCAATGACTATCACTAGGGAGACAATATTGAATAAACTGATGGGATTAAGCACAGGTGAGTCTCCGGGACCTGATGACCTGCACCCTCGGGTATTAAGGGAGGGGCAGTGGAGATAGTGGGTGCATTGGTTATGATATTTCAGAATTCCCTGGATTCAGGAAGGGTCCCGATGGATTGGAAACAAGCTAATGGGACTCCCCTATTCAAAAAGGGAGAGAGGCAAAAAGTAGGAAACTACTGACCAGTTAGCTTGACCTCTGTGGTAGGGAAGTTGCTGGAATCAATCGTTAAGGAGGAAATGACTGAACATTTGGAAAGACAAAGCTCAATCCACCATTGTCAGCATGGTTTTATGAAGGGTAAGTCATGCTTGACAAACTTGCTTGAGTTCTTTGATGACATAACCAGCAAGGTGGATAATGGAGAACCTGTGGATGTGGTATATCTAGACTTCCAGAAGGCTTTTGCCAAGGTGCCACATAAAAGACTGATCCAAAAGGTGAGATCACAGGGGATTGGGGTAGAGTACTAGATTGGATTGAGGATTGGCTGACTGACAGAAAACAGTGGGCTGGGATAAATGGGTCCTTCTCTGGCTGGCGAATTGTAACTAGCAGGGTGCCGCAGGGGTCAGTACTCGGACCTCAACTGTTTACAATTTATATAAATGAACTGCAAGGAGGGACAGAGTGTAACATAGCAAAATATGCAGATGAAACTAAAATAGGTAGGCAAGCAGGCAGTGAAAAAGACAAAGATTTTACAGACGATATAGATAAGCAAGGAGATTGGGCCAAAATTTGGTAGATGGAGTTTAATGTAGATAAGCGTGAGGTTATCTATTTTGGCCAAAACAATAGAAAGGCAAATTATTATCTAAATGGAAAGCATATTCAAGATGCATCTGGGCAGAGGGATCTGGGTGTTTTTGTTCATGAATCGCAGAAAGTTGGTATGCAGGTACACCATGTAATTAAAAGGCAAATGGAATGTTAGTATTTATTGCAAAAGAGCTTCAGTGTAAAAGTAGAGAAGTGTTGTTGCAATTGTGTAGGGTGTCGGTAAGACCACATCTGGAGTATTGTGCCCAGTTTTGGTCTCTTTATTTGAGGAAGGATGTGGTGGCATTGGAGGCAGTTCAGAGGAGGTTCATCAGATTGATTCCGGGGATGAAAAGGTTGACCTATGAGGAGAGATTAAACAGTTTGGGTTTATACTCGCTGGAGTTTAGAAGGATGAGAGGGGATCTGATCGAGGTATATAAAATACTAAAAGGGATTGATAACGTAAACATAGACCAAATGTTCCTCTTGGGGGGAAAGCTCGAATGAGAGGTCACGGTTGAGAGACGGTAGATTTAGAACTGAGCTGAGGAACTACTTCTCGCAGAGGGTGGTGAATTTGTGGAATTTGCTGCCCCATAGTGCGGTGGAATCTGAATCATTAAATGGTTTAAAGAAAGAAATAGATTTATTTTTGATTAAAAAAAGAGTTGATGGGATATGGACAACAGGTAGGGAGCTGGATTTGAGACCAGGAAGAGATCAGCCATGATCTGATTGTATGGTCGAGCAGGCTCGAAGGGCTGAATTGTCTACTTCTGCTCCTAATTCCTATGCTCCTGTGTCCTATGTTTCTATAGTCGAGGGGTGTTTTTCTAACTAGAAGCCTGTGTCAGTGGGGTCCCGCAGGCATCAGTGATTGGGCCCTTGTTGTTTGTGGTTTATATAAATGATTTAGATTTGAATGTAGGAGGGTTGATCAGTAAGTTTGTGGATGATACAAAAATTGGTGGGGCTGTAAATAGTGACGAGGGCAGCCTTCGATTACAGGTTGAAATTGATAGGCTGGTCAGATGGGCTGCTCATTGGCAAATGGAATTCAATTTGAATAAGTGTAAGGTGGTGCACTTGGGGAAGACAAACAAGGCAAGGGCATGATAAATGGCAGGACCTGGGAAGCACCGAGGATCAGAGGGACCTTGGGTGTGTTTGTACACCGGTCCCTTAAGGTTGCAGAGCAGGTGGCTGCAGTGGGTAAGAAGGTATATGGCATATTTGCCTTTGTTAGCCGTGGCATAGAGTTTAAGAGCAGGGAGGTTATGCTGGAACTGTATAAAATGTTGGTTCGGCCGCAGCTAGAGCATTGTGTGCAGTTCTGGAATCCCATTATCGGAGAGATGTGATAACACTGGAAAGGGTCCAGTGGAGATTTACCAGGATGTTGCCTGGACTGGAGACCATAAGACCATAAGACATAGGAGTGGAAGTAAGGCCATTCGGCCCATCGAGTCCACTCCGCCATTCAATCATGGCTGATGGGCATTTCAACTCCACCTACCAGCATTCTCCCCGTAGCCCTTAATTCCTCGCGACATCAAGAATTTATCTATCTCTGCCTTGAAGCCATTTAGCGTCCCGGCCTCCACTGCACTCCGCGGCAATGAATTCCACAGGCCCACCACTCTCTGGCTGAAGAAATGTCTCCGCATTTCTGTTCTGAATTTACCCCCTCTAATTCTAAGGCTGTGCCCACGGGTCCTCGTCTCCTCGCCTAACGGAAACAGTTTCTTTGCGTCCACCCTTTCTAAGCCATGTATTATCTTGTAAGTTTCTATTAGATCTCCCCTTAACCTTCTAAACTCCAATGAATACAATCCCAGGATCCTCAGCCGTTCATTTTAGAGTTTTAGTTATGAAGAGAGTTTGGATAGACTTGGATTGTTTTCCTTGGAACAGAGTAGACTGAGTGGGGAGATGATTGCAATGTCTAAAATTATGTTCCCTTCCAGTCGGGGAACACTTCAGCAGTCAAGGGCATTCAGCCTCTGATCTCCAGGTAAGCGTTCTCCAAGGCGGTCTTCAGGACACGCGACAACGCAGAATTGCCGAGCAAACACTTATAGCTAAGTTCCGCACGCATGAGTGCGGCCTCAACCGGGATCTTGGATTCATGTCGCATTACATTCACTACCCACCATCTGGCCTGGCCTTGCAAAATCCTACCAACTGTCCTGGCTTGAGACAATTCACACCTCTTTAACCTGGGGGTTACCCCTATCTCTGGATCTGTAATGATTTGATTACCCGCAAATGCTCGCATTCCAAGCATTGTCTGGCATCTCTAACTTTGTCTATATAAATGTTTCTGGAACATGCCTCTCCATTCACCTGAGGAAGGAGCAGTGCTCCGAAAGCTCGTGTTTGAAACAAACCTGTTGGACTTTAATCTGGTGTTGTAAGACTTCTTACTGTGCTCACCCCAGTCCAATGCCGGCATCTCCACATCATTAAAATTATGAGGGGTATAGATAGAGTAAACAGGAAGAAACTTTTCCCCTTGATGGAGGGATTATGATCAGCAAGGCATAAATTTAAGGTAAGGGGCAGGAGGTTTAGAGGGATGTGAGGAAAATCTTTTTCACCCAGAGGGTAGTGGAAATTCGGAACTCGCTGCCTGAAAGGGTGGTGGAGGCCGAGACCTTCAATATACTTGAGAAGTATTTAGGTGTGCACTTGTGATCCCAAGGCACACAAGGCTAAGGACCAAGTGCTGGGAAATGGGATTAGAATAGTTAGCTGGCTGTTTTTGACCGGTACAGACTCGACGGGCCGAAGAGCCTTTGCCGTGCTGTCTGACTCGATGACTCCATTTAGAAATCCTATGAGTCTACGATTTTCCACCATTAAACAGAAAACAAATCCCAAAATTGTGTACAGATACCTTCAGCTCAAAGAAGTTTGCTGGCACTTCCTTCAGTGAATTGTCGGAAAAATTTGCTTCTTTGAGATCATTCTTCCAGAAGACACAGAGTGTGTTTGGAAGGGATTCCAGCAAGTTGCCTGAAACGTTACAAAATTTCTAGAAGTAAAGAAAAGAATATTAAATTTAATCATCTCATCCATTAGCTTTAGTCATTTCCTCTTTGACTGAGAGGCAGAGGCAAAATGTTTGTTATAATCAACCATCAGCCATCCAGTGAACATGGTTGATTCATTGCAGACATCACTGGCTGAGTAATGTGTGCATGCTGCTGAAATGAGCTTACCCCAGGAGCAGAAACCGTCTGTGAAGTGAACAAGACTTGTTTGTGGCTGTATTAACCACGGGACTTGAATCCGCGCTACTGGCCCACCTTCTCAACCTTGCCCCTCTCCTGAGGTGTGGTGATCCTCTGGTTACATGACCACCAGTCAGCTCGCCCCCTCGAAGGGGAAAGCAGCCGATGGTCACCTGGGACAGTGGTGACTTTAGCTTACCTTAGGGAGCAGCCGCTAATACAAAGGATACGAATAAATCTTTGCAAATCAGCTCCTGTACTGAGTTAGTCAGGCCAGAACCATCTTTACCCAGCATTCCATCTACAACCTCTGACCCCAGTCAACTCTTCCCACTGGCATGCTTTTACCCTCACTCTGTTAGTTAGTATCATGGAGACAGTTTTATTAGAGCTCTGCTCACTTACAAACCTCATGCTTTCGAGCACCGGCTGTGGTTTGTAAAACAAATTGACCCATTGCCGCACAAGCGATTTCAGAACAATCGTGTCAACATGGTTTCTGAAGAACTTAAGGCATTTAAACAGAATCCAGTATTTGTGTCTTCCATCCCTTCAACACAGTGCTGGCAATGTTGGACATATTCCGAAAGCTGCCCACTGTTGAGCTGAAATCCTCACCGCGATGAGAGATTTGACTAGATCCTGCGACCTCTTACTTTCTGATACCAGAGGTTTCAACAGAAATCTAAGATTTTAAACACAGCAGTGGAATTCTCCAAAGTGCCGTAGTAAATATTTATCCCTCAACCAATATCTAAAAGCAGGTTACTTTCTCATTACCCCAGTGCAGTTTTTTTTTTTATCTTGCTGTGTCGAAACTTTGCTGCTAAGATCTTGCATTATAACTCTTCAAAAGCACTTCACTGGTTGTAACGCATGATGGGATAGATTGAGGCTGTAAAAGGTGTTACGTAGATATAGGTCTTTCCGTTTTGGTGAGTCTGGGTCCTGGGTTTTGAAGGCAGGGAGCGAACGTAGGCCAATACCATGGTAAACCCCATTGATTGGTGAGCGGATTTCCTGGTCTCTGGAATATCTTTGTCCATTTGGGACGAGCGAGCTGGACAAGGTTTCATTTTGAGTTTTTTTTTTGAGTAAACGCCTCAAGATCAAAACGAGGTTGCCGCCTTGGTGATGTACGTTTGTGAGGCGGCGCAGAGACATGTTACAAATAGATGCAAAGTAAATCAATCAAATCACAAAGCCCTACAGCTCCTTATCCTTACCAATAGGGAAAGTCTGATATTAGAAACCATAAAATCTGAGGAGAAATGTAGTACTCGGTCTGGACCAAGGTGATTGAGTATGACTGACCATCATAACATTCTGATACAGATTCCCAACAGACAGTGGCTGTCGACAGACAGTGGCTGCCCCAGAATCTACTAAGCTCAGACAAGTTCCTGGGGCAGTGATGGACACGTAAACAAAGGTTAGAGTGACCTTTCACCTGTCTGGTTTGCCCATCGTTTAAGCCTACCCCATTGAACATTTGAACTTCTTCCACCCCAACCCAAACTCAGATTAGGGATCTATTTTCAAATAGTTCAAGGGACTTCATGAATCTGCTGGGTAACAGTCTCTTCTATGCATGAAGTTTAGTTAAAGTTAGTTCCTTATCTTAAAGATTAGCCACTGGTTTCCTTCATGACTTAAAACACTGTGGTCATGGCTCACTTCCTCGATATCAGATCTGGTTATGATAAAGTCACTGCTCTCCACAGCAGATTGATTTAAAACCTGGTTCTATTCCAAACTCCGTATCAACCTTTTGTTATTGCTTTAAACAAATTCTTTGTGAATTCTGTAGAATAGTACTCACCAAAGGACAGGCCCAGGGTTCAGGAAAGCACTTGAGTATATTCCGAGACACTCTTAGGCTGCTGAGGGACTTGAAGCAGTGCAGAAACGTTGTGGGCAGAAGCTCGAGTTTATTGTCAGAAATATCGATCACCTGCAGTTTCCGCAATCCAATCCAATTTGTGGCTGGAGGTAAAGAAATTAAACATTTAACTGACCAAGCACACAGGAATCCAACATTTAACTGACCAATCTCACAGGAATCCAACATTTAACTGACCAATCTCACAGGAATCCAACATTTAACTGACCAATCACACAGGAATCCAACATTTGACTGACCAATCACACTGGAATCCAACATTTAACTGACCAATCACACTGGGATCGAACATTCAACTAGCCAATGTCATGTGAGAGTGCCTTTAAGAAATGGGTGTTTTTTAAAGAATAACTGTAGTGGGTGTACCTTTAAGAAATGGGTGTTTATTACTGTAGTGATGTCAGAGTGTGGGTGGAGCTGGGCTGTCTGTCAGCTTTTAGTTTCACTTTGAGAAACGCTTGGGTGTCTTTGTTTTTTGGTTTCGTTTTAGTGTTGGAGCTGCAGCCAGCCAAAAACTGTGTAATATTGTTCTCTCTGCCATGTTGATCATTTGGTGAATTCAGAGTGATAACTGTACTCAGTAGTGAATCTAAACCTGATGTGCTTCTGTTAAAATGTTTTTTTTTAATGTTTCATGGATGTTAAAAGGAAAGTTTAAGGATTACTTAGTGTTGTATTCTTTGAGGTTTGTATTAGAATTGATGGTTGCTAAGATGTTCAGTGTTTTAAAAAGGTTAACTTGAGTTCATAGAATAAACATTGTTTTGCTTCAAAAAATATTTTTTGATTTCTGCTGTACCACACCTGTAGAGTGGGCCGTGTGCTCCCCATACCACAGTCTATTAAACGGTGTGGGTCAGGTGAACTCCATGATACCATTTGGGGTTCTCTAAACCCAGTCACACAGGAATCCAACATTTAACTGACCAATCACACAGGAATCGAACATTTAACTGACCAATCACATAGGAATCGAACATTTAACTGACCAATCACACAGGAACCAACCAGGAATCATCCATTTAGCTGACCAATCACACAGGATGTGGGACATTTTCTCCGATTAAGATTTCTGTACCTTTCTGCTCATCAAATAACTTCTCCAGTAAATTGGTGAAAGCTATGAGCTTTTCAAGCTTTGGCAGGTGTAAGAAGCCAGCAGGCAGGCAGCTCAGTTGGTTCCTTGACACATCAATCTCCAGTATGCTGCGGAAATGTAAACATGTTAATTCCATTGTTAGCACCAATCGCTCTGTTATCTCTACCTCAACTCACCATGCTTGATTCCAAAGAGTCCCAGATCTGAGACTTGTCTGTGATGATTCTAAATGGGCGGCACGGTATTACAGTGGTTAGCACTGTTGCTTCACAGCGCCAGGGTCCCAGCTTCGATTCCCGGCTTGGGTGACTGTCTGTGCGGAGTCTGCACGTTCGCCAGTGTCTGCGTGGGTTTCCTCCGGGTGCTCCGGTTTCCCCCAGACCGGAAAGACGGGCTTGTTAGGTGAATTGGACATTCTGAATTCTCACTCCGTGTTCCCGAACAGGCGCCAGAGTGTGGCGACTAGGGGCTTTTCACAGTAACTTCATTGTAGTATTAATGTAAGCCTACTTGTGACACTAATAAAGATTATTATTAAAAAACTTTAAAGATAGAAAGACTTCACGTGGCACGGTGGTTAGCACTGCTGCCTATGGCGCTGATGACCTGGGTTTGATCCCCGCCCCGGGTCACTGTCTGTGTGAGTTTGCACATCCTCCCCGTGTCTGCGTGGGTTTCGCCCCCACAACCCAAAGATGTGCAAGTTAGGCGTATTGGCCATGCTAAATTGCGCCTTAATTGGAAAAAAAATAATTGTGTACTCTAAATTTATTTTTTAAAAAGATAGAAAGACTTCCCGTTGTGTGACCTCTTTCACAACCACCAGACATCTCAAAGCGTTTTACAGCTAACTGAGTTTTTTTCACGTGTAGTTACTGCTGCAATGCGAGAATAATTTATACACTGCAACTCCTACAGACAGCAATGTGTAACGTGATAATGGCCTTTATGTTTATGTTGATAATATGGCCAGGACAGTGGGGCGAACTCCCCTAGTCGTCTTTGAGACAGTACCATGGCATGTTTTACACCCATCTGCAAGGAAGCAGATATGGTATCGGTTTAACATTGAATCTGAATGATAGCAGCTGAGAGAGTGCAGAGCTCCCTCAGCACTGCGCTGGGAGAGGCTGTGCTCTGACAGTGGGGCTGGAACCCACAGCAATCTAACTCACAGGCAGAGTACTCCCATTGAGGCACTGTTCATGCAGATCACCGGATTCAGAGATTAAATTACATTTAATTGAGAAAGCCAAGAACTAAGGTAGGCTTTGCTCAGTTGAACCTAGAACATAGAACATAGAACAGTACAGCACAGAACAGGCCCTTCGGCCCTCGATGTTGTGCCGAGCAATGATCACCCTACTCAAACCCACGTATCCACCCTATACCCGTAACCCAACAACCCCCCACCCCACCTTACTTTTTTAGGACACTACGGGCAATTTAGCATGGCCAATCCACCTAACCCGCACATCTTTGGACTGTGGGAGGAAACCGGAGCACCCGGAGGAAACCCACGCACACACAGGGAGGACGTGCAGACTCCGCACAGACAGTGACCCAACCGGGAATCGAACCTGGGACCCTGGAGCTGTGAAGCATTTATGCTAACCACCATGCTACCGTGCTGCCCCATACTGTTGACAATTCTGCATCACTACAAGATCTTGGTGTTTAAATCCTTAAACACGAGGTATAACTTAAAGGTTTAGAATAAGATTCATACAACAATGTTCAATGGGTTACTCCGTGCCTGAGGATCGAGAGAACAGTCAGCCTTGCATATTAAATGTGGATTGTTTTTAGGAATCCTCTCTCTATGGTGAGCATTTCTAGTTTCTGTTCTCATGTCAGATTCCTAGCAGTGGCAGTTTTCACTAGTTTAGCTGGTTCTGTATGTATCTCTTCACTTTTCAACTACCTTTGACGTTGAAACACACACAATGCAAGTTACTGGGGAGACAGTGGCGTACTGATGGTCTCACTGGACTAGTAATCCTGAGGTCCAGGTGAATTCGCTGAGGACATGGGTTCTAATCCCATCATGGCAGCTGGTGGAGTTTAAACTGAATAGATATAATCTGCAATTGAAAACTAGTCTCGGTAATGGTGACCCTGAAACTATCAGCGATCGTTGTGAAAAAAAACCCAGCTGGGTCCTTTAGGAAAGGAAATCTGCCGTCCTTAGACGGTCCAGACCCATAGTGTAAATGCCCACTGAAATGGCCTAGCACGCCACTCGCTTCAAGGACAATTAGGAATGGGTAATAAATACTGACCCAGCCAGCGACATCCACATCCCATGATGTGGCTTGGTAGCACAGTGGTTAGCACTTTTACTTCACAACTCCAGGATCCCAGGTTCGATTCCCGCTTTGGTCACTGTCTGCAGAATCTGCACATTCTCCCCGTGTCTACCTGGATTTACTCCGGGTGCTCCGGTTTCCTTCCAGGTTAGGTGGATTGGCCATGCGATATTGCCCTTAGTGTCCAAAAAAGGTGAGGTGGGGTTACTGGGTTACGGGGATGGGGTGGAGTTGTTGGCTTAAGTGGGGTGCTCTTTCCCAGTGCCGGTGCAGACTCAATGGGCCAAATGGTCTCCTTCTGCACTGTAAAGTCTATGAAGGAATTCATTTTTAAGAAAGACCGAGCCTTCTGATTTGTCACTTACCCAGTGCAGAGGATTTCTTCTGAAGTGGTCGCATTGGGCAAATCCTTCAGCTGGTTTGCAGACAAGTTGAGTTTCTTCAGATGCACTAATCCCCAAGGAATGACGGAAGGAAGGAAAGTGAGGCTGTTCTTACACAGATCGAGTTCTGTTATTTGATTGGAAACATCTATAAACCAGTCCAACTCTAACCAGGGCAGCCGAAGACAAGACCACTTCAGTGACAGGCCCTGTAATTGAAACAGAAGAGTTAGAGAAACTTACGGCGCAGAAAGGGGCCACTCACTTCCATCAGTCCCAGTCCTCTGTTTTTTTCCACCATAATTTGCAATTTAAAAATTTTTTAGTCCATACCCAATCCCATTTTGAAAGTTATGAATGGCAGCTAGAGAATTTCCAGATCACAACACATAAAAGTATATAAACAAAGCACCTAATGATGTATAATGCGTACAGTTAGTACGCTGGGAAAGATATTCTAAATCATGGTGTGAGCCCAGTGAAGGTGCACCAGGTGGCCGACACAAAGGACTCAGCTGATTAGTGTGGGACATTCCAAGCAACCAATGCCATCAAGAGGCGCCTGTGAACGTTCATCCCCCAAATTGCAGTTACACCCGGAGGGCTGAATTCCTGGCTATCTGAACCAGATGGATGGTTGCTGAAGAAAACGCATCATGCACAACACCTCCTGCACAGAACTTGATTTTCAGCATGGCTTTAATTTTGTTCAGTCAGCCAGTGAACGCAAACTGGTGACTCTGTGAATGTATAGAATCCCTACAGTGTAGTGAAGGCCATTCGGGCCTTCGAGTTTGCACCGGCCATCTGAAAGAGCACCCCACCCGGACCCACACCCACACCCTATCCCCTTAACCCCACCTAACCTGCACATCTTTGGACAATAAGGGGCATTTTGCAATCCACCCAAGCTGCACAGTGGGAGGAAACCGGAGCACCTGGAGAAAACCCATGCAGACATGGGGAGAAAGTGCAGACTCCACACTGGACTGTGTTACGATCCTGGGCCACAACACAAGGGGGCAATTCAGCAGATTAACTTGAGTTAAAGACCCCCCCCCCCCCCCCCCCCCCCCCGGTCCACAACCTGTAGAGCCTTTCCTGGGCCTGATCCCAGCTATCCTGGCAGTGCCAGTATGGCACTGTTAGGGTGCCCAGGTGGCACTGCCAGGGTACCAGGCTGCCAGAAGGAGTGCCAGGATGCCAACCTGCCCTGTCCCAGACCACCCGCGGGTCTCCAATGGCCTGGGAGACCTCCCCCAGCTGCTGTTACAGCTGGTCCACGTTTGTTTCACAAAAAGTCGGGTCATGTGAAGAGCTCAATTTGTCCTCAATTCTGAGAAAGATCCAGGCATGAAGCAGCTTTTAAATCTCTATCTCAGGTGTCTTTTCCTGCCGATTTAAGACGCTTCCAGCCAGACCTGTGGCAGTCACCCCTGTTTAAAGACTGCAGGCAGTAGCCAGACTTGTCAAAGGAACTATTGGTTTAAAAGGCTGTAAACAGCTTCTCCCATCAGGTCTGTAACAGGTTAATCCTCCGACTGCATGGCTGGGAAACGCTCAGTCTGAGCACTCTCTTCATGTTACAGCCAGAATCTAGTCCGGACAAGCAGTTGAAAGGCAGAGTGGACGTAGAATCTACTGTAAAGAGAGCATTCTACATCTTGCAAGTTCTAGTTGAAGACACGATTAGAAGATTTCTGGCTACAAAGACTGCTAACTCAGCAGCAAAGAACCATCTCATACCTCTTCAGCCCTGTAATTTTTTAATCCCCCCCCCCCCCCCCCGACCGCGTGTCTCCCGTGTGTGTGTCTGGGTGGAAGGTGGGCCGGGGTTTCGGGAATGGTTAGATGAGCTGATCATTGTTCCATTCTTACCATTCTATATTCATCTTTTTCCTTGTTATAAATAAACAGTTTTTTAAATGTTTTACTGATAAATCTGGTGCCTGTAACTCATTGGAGCAGCCAAAAGTTAAAACTCTCAGGAAAATACACAAATTATTGGTGAATTCACTTGTGTTGGGACTCCGGAGTCTGTGGGGCTGGAGTCTGATCCGCCCAGGATGTCCGAACACAATACAACTACCCAATTGACCCCCCCTCCCCCTGAAGCCGAGTGGGCATATCTTAAACTCCCACAGATCTCCTTGGAAACATAGCCTGCACTGCCTGTTTGATTCCATGGGCTGACTGATTAAGCGAGTAAAGATATATTCTGAGGTAAAAAAAATTAAGGCTGACTCCTATATGCAGTGCTTCATAGCAGAAAAAATATATATGGACATATATATGGAGTTTAGGCTTAAATATGATTTTTGGCACCAAAAACAATATAGAATATTCAACATGGATTTCAAAAGGGAAGGTCATGCGTGAACAATTTTGTTGAATTTTACGAAAATGTAACAGAACGAGTAAACAATCGTAATGTGGTAAATGTAATACGTTTAGATTTTTCCCTCTCACCCTCCAATGAGATGTTAACTTTCCTCTCTCGCTGTCTCTCACCCTCCAATCAGATACTGAGTGACCACTCTCTCTCTCTCTCACCCTCCAATCAGATATTGAGTTTCCTCTCTCTCTCATCCTCCAATCAGATATTGAGTTTACTCTCTGTCTCATCCTCTCTCTCTCATTCTCCAATCAGATATTGAGTTTCCTCTCTCTCTCATCCTCCAATCAGATATTGAGTTTCCTCTCTCTCTCTCTCACCCTCCAATCAGATACTCTTTCTCTCTCTCACCTCTGGTAATGTTTGTCTTTTGCTGATTTGCTATAATTCAATGTGTCATTTCAGGGCTTTCCTTGTTCCCTCAGTGACCTATGTAGATAGAACAATGACACTACAGATCCACCCAAAATCTGTCAAAATGGCCAATAGTTGCAGTCGCTTGAATCAGATTCTCCAAAATTGACCAAAGGGTCAAAGTTCAGGTGGGAGTGCCATTATCCATTTATACCTTGGCTACCAGCTGCCAATCACTGGTCAGGAAACTCTGGGAACGTTTTTTGTTTCTGATTTTGCTGTCAGTTAAAAATTGGGTAGAACGTTTCTACTTACTGTTTGTTTGTCAGAGCCTTCATACTGGCTACTTGGCTCCGTGAACTGTTTCCTGAGGAGCCGGTTGCTGAGATCTGGGTGGTCCAGCAAGACATAAGATGAGAAACAGGCTCCATTCTCCAGGAGAAATCCTGCAATCTCTTCACTCCCTAGAACAGAGAGAAACACTCTCCAATATAACAGTAACCATTTACCAAACAAACTCGTCTTCTAGATAAAAAAAAGACTGGAAAGCAATCTTCACAAAGAGATAGAACAGCAGTGGAGAGTATTTAAAACTGTGGATTTAGGAGAAATATGTTCTGCAGAGAGACGAGAACAAACTCGCCAATGATGAAACGCAATGGGTGAACAAAGAGATGATGGTAAGGTTAGGAAGAGGCTGACACAAAATACTTAGACAACAGGGAGGCTGATTAAAGGAAATACAAAAACAACCAGGAAGGCAAAGGAACAGAAAAATTCCCCGGGGAAGGCCCACCATCCATGATTAACGAAAAAAGTTAAAGATAGTCTCAAACTTAAAGAGAAAACATATAATTGGGCAAAGACAGGTGGCAGCTCAGGAGATTGGACAGAATATAAAGATCAACAAAGAATGACAAAGCGGAGTCAGAGGTGTAGTAGTATTGTCGCTGGACGAGTAATTCAGGGACCCAGGGTAATACTCTGGAGGCCTGAGTTCGAATCACATCAGGGCAGATGGTGGAATTTGAATTCAATAAATATCGGGTGGAATTAAAAGCCTAATGACGACCATGAAGCCATTGTTGATTGTTGTAAAACCCATCTGGTTCATGAATGTCCTTTAGGGAAGGAAATCTGCCGTCCTTACATGGTTTGGCCTATATGTAACTTCAGGCCCACAGCAATGGGCCCACAGGGATGGGCAATAAATGCTGGCCCAGCCAGCAATGGCCACATTCCAGAAATGATTTTTTAAAAAAGCAGCAAGATTAATAAGGGGGAAAAAATTAACGTCAAGAGAACGATAGCCAGAAATATTAATACGGATAGTAGGAGTTTTTACAGATATTTGAAAAAGAATGGAGTTAACAAAATGAACACTGGGCCTGTAGCGAGTGCTCTGGGGAATTGTTAATGCAAAGTAGGGAGATGGCGGAAGAATTCAACAGGTATTTTGCATTAGCCTTCACCACAACGAACATAGGTAACTTCCCACAAAGAGCTGTAAATCAGGAAATGGAAGGGAGTGAGGAACTCAGGAAAATTACAATCACCAGGGAAGTGGTATTGAGTAAAGTGTTGGGTCTGCGGGCTGACAAATCCCCGGTTCCGGATGGACTTCACCCTAGGGTCTTAAAAGTGGCCAGTGAGATAGTTAATGCTTCGGTTTTAATTTTCCAAAATTGCCTAGATTTGAGAAATGACCCATTAGATTATTTATCAACTCCTTTATTCACAAAGGGGAGATAGAAAGCGGTAAACTATAGGTCAGTTAGCTTAACATCTGTCATAGGGAAAATGTTAGAAGTCATTATTATAGCAGAGCATTTGGAAAAATTCAAAGTAATCTGGCAGAGTCAACATGGTTTTGTGAAAGAGAAATAATGTTTAACCAATTTTTTAAAGCACTTTGAAGGGATCACATGCGCTGTGGATAATGGGGAACTGGTGGATGTACTGCACTTAAATTTCCAGAAAAGGTGTCACTCAAAGGTTATTGAGGAAAATAAAGACTCATGGCGTAGGGAGTAACATAATGACTAGCTAACAGGAAACAGAGAGTAGACATAAGTGGGTCTTTTACTGAATGGCAGGATGTAATGAGTGGTGTGCCATTGGGATCACTGCTGGTGCCTCAGCGTTTTACAATTTATATAAATGACTTGAATGAAGGGACTAAATGCATGGTTGTGAAATTTGCTGATGACACAAAGTGAGGTAGGAAAGTAAATTGTGAAGGGGACATAAGGAGGCTACAAAGGGACAAAGACAGGCTACGTGAGTGAACAATGATCTGGCAAGCGGAGTATAGATGGAAAAATGTGAAATTGTCCATTTTGGCAGAGAGAATTTAAAAATAGCATATTATCTAAATAGAGATATTTAGATGCAGAGCTTTGAGGTACAGAGGGATCTGGGTATCCTAGTGCATGAATCACATGTCCAATACATTATTGTTTATTGTGAGGGGAATTGAGTACAAATGTAAGGAAGTTAAGTTCAGTTGTATTGGGCATTTGTGAGTCCACCTCTGGAGTATTATGCACAGCATTGGTCTCCTTGTTTAAGGAAAGATGTAAATGCGTTGTAAGTAGTTCAGAGAAGGTTTACTCAACTAATACCGGGTGGGGGTGCCTTATGAGGAAAGGTTGAACAGGCTAGGCTTGCATTCACTGGAGTTTAGAAGTGAAAGAGGCAATTTGATTGAAACTGTTCAGATCCTGAGGATGTGGTAAAAATCAGGTAGCGACCACTCCGACAATGAAATGTTCAAAAGGTTGAATAGTTCCTTTGCCTCAGTACTTACCAGGAGCCTGTCAGGGTGGACATGACTTCAAAAGAAGAGATCACAAAAGGGGTCAAGGAATTTAAGATAGAAAGGGGGAAGATAATTGATAAACAAATTAAACTTAATAAACATAAAATTCCCACACATATTAATAGAAGTTACTGAGATAGCAAAGACACCGATTAGAGTGTTTGGAAAAGGACAGCTCATGTTCATTTTTATATTTAAGAAGGGAAATGAGTCCAGAGAGTTGATGATTAATTAGCTTAATGTGGGTGTAGGAAAGACAACGGAATTTTAATTCAAAGATGCAATAGAGAAGCATTGAGCCCCTGTACGACCATTTAACTTGCTGCTCGGTAGAGAGACGTGAATCCCCCACACCTGGAACAAAGCTGGTGATGCTCTTGCATCCCTGATAGCCTGGGAGAAGATGTGATTCTCCACATACCTGTCTTCATGGCTGCATACAAGGGCTGGCCTGTGATGATAGGGTGGTCCTGCGCCTTCATCCCACAACTGTCAGTCTCTGCCTTGTACACATGCACTAAGAGCCTGACCACATCCAGGTGACCTTGCTTACAGGCTGCAGCAAGCATCCAGTTCAACAGGTTCTTGTCATCACACAAACCTGGAAAAACAACACTTGGACAGTTATGGAAGGATCAACAATAAATTTCACTCACCATTTCCACTCTAAAACAGAGAAATTAAAGAAAAGAACAAGGCTATTCGTTCATTTGGTCTTCCCCATTCTTAGTTTTTCAATTGAAGCTGTTCACTCAAATTCAATTCCTCCCCTTTCCTTCCATTGATTTTCAAACTCTTGCCCAATTTCCTTTCATTTGACATTTGCTACCTGGAGGGTCGGTGAGAAATGGCAGGGGGATGGGAACCTACGCAAGGAATCAGGGTAGTGGGAATCAAGGACAAGAATAAAATCTAGAAAGGGGAATAAGAAAAGTGATCGGCAGAGGAATCACGGGCCAGAATCAAACAGGACCACAGTGGAAAATAATGGGGACAGCCAAGGAATGTTAAAAGGGCAAGCCTTAAGGCTTTGTGCATTAATGTGCGGAACATTTGCAATAAAGTGGATAATTAATCATACAGATAGATGTAAACGTGTATGATATAATCGGGATTACAGAGACATGGCTGCAGGGTGATCAAGGATGGGGACTGAACATCCAGAGATATTCAGTTTTTAGGAAGGACACTGCATCACTGGTTAAAGAGAAAATTAACGAAATTGTGAGGAAGGATATTAGCTCTGATGGTGTGGAATCTGTATGGATAGAACTGAGAAACACCAAGGGGCAAAAGATGTTTGTGGGTGGTGTATATAAACCCCCAAACTGTAGTGGTGATGTTGGGAACCCCTTTAAATGGGAAATTAGAGATGCATGTGATAAAGGAACATCTGTAATTATGGATGACTTTAATCTGCATTAGATTGGGCAAATCAAAATAGTAACAATACCATAGAGGAGGAATTCTTGGAGTGTATATGGGATGGTTTTCTGGAGCAACACATAGAGGAACAAACTATAGAACAGGCCATCTTAGACTGAGTATTGTGTAATGAGAAGAAAATCATTGGCAATCTAGGGCAGCACGGTAGCACAAGTGGATAGCACTATGGCTTCACAGCGCCAGGGTCCCAGGTTCAATTCCCCGCTGGGTCACTGTCTGTGCGGAGTCTGCACGTTCTCCCCATGTCTGAGTGGGTTTCCTCCGGGTGCTCCGGTTTCATTCCACATCCCAAAGACGTGCAGGTTAGGTGGATTGGCCATGATAAATTGCCCTTAGTGACCAAAAAGGTTAGGAGGGCTTATTGGGTTATGGGGATAGGGTGGAAGTGAGGGCTTAAGTGGGTCGGTGCAGACTTGATGGGCCAATTGGCCTCCTTCTGCACTGTATGTTCTATGTTCTGCGAGGCCCCTTGGGGATGAGCAACCATAATATAGTAGAATGCTTCATCAAGATTGGAGAGTGAAGTAGTTTGTTCGAAGATGAGGACTCTGAATCTTGATAAAGGAAACAACGATAGCATGAGGTGCAGGTTGGCTATGATGGATTGGGAAATATTACTTAAAGAGATGACAGTGGCTAGGCAATGGCAAAGAGCGCATGGGTGAACTGCAACGATTGTTTATTTCTGTCTGGCACAAAAATAAAATGTGAAAGGTGGCCAATCCATGGCCTACAAAGGAAATCAGAGATAGTATTAGATTCAAGGAAGAGGCGCACAAATTGGCCAGAAAAACAGCAGACCTGAAAAGTGGAAGCATTTTAGAATTCAGCAAAGGAGAACCAAGGGATTGATTAAGAAGGGGAAAATAGAATACAAGAGTAAGCTTGCAGGAAACCTAAAAACTGACTGTAAAGTTTTCTGTAGGTACGTGAAGAGAAAAAGATTGGTGAAGACAAATATAGGTCCCTTACAATGAGAAACAGGGGCATTTATAATGGGAAACAAATAAATGGCTGACCAACTAAATACATAGTTTGGTGTTGTCTTCACAAAGGAGGACACAAATAACAGACTAGAAATGTTCATAGAATCATAGAAGTTACAGTGCAGGAGGAGGCCATTCGGCCCATTGGGTCTGCACGGCCCTTGGAAAAGGCACCTTACCTAAGCCCACACCTCCACCCTATCCCCACAGCCCAGTAACCCACCTAACCTTTTGGACATTAAGGACAATTTAGCCAATCCACCTCACCTGCACATCTTTGGACCGTGGGAGGAAACCCACGCAGACATGGGGAGAATGTGCAGACTGCGCATAGACAGTGACTCAAGCCAGGAATCGAACCTGGGACCCTGGAGCTGTGAAGCAACTGTGCTATCTATTGTGCCTCATGGCGCCAAGGACCCAGGTTTGATCCTGGCCCCAGGTCACTGTCCGCGTGGAGTTTGCACATTCTCCCCGTGTCTGTGTGGGTCTCACTCTTACAACCCAAAGATGTGCAGGGTAGGTGAATTGGCCGTGCTAAATTGCCCCTTAATTGGAAAAAAAAGAATTGGGTACTCTAAATAATTTTTTAAAAAAGTGATCGAAGGCCAATTGTAGCCACCTGGGGTGGCCACGTCCCGATTCCAAAATGGACATTCACAAAGAGTACAGGGAAAAATGGACAGTGCTAGAAAAACAAGCAGTTACAAGGTTTCCTGTGGATTGGAACTTGCAGAGCCCAGACAGAACTGAAACTACAAGCTATTAGCACAGTAATGAGCTATCTCGGGGATAAAAGAGAAACATTTAAACAATCGGTACCAGGGCAGACTCCCCTGCGCCAGTGAAGACTAAAACAAAGGCAGGCCAACGGTTACCTGGGGCCCGCCCAATGATCGGGGAACGACCCCATTATGGGAGAGAATCGATACATACGATTGGGACATGGTCCAATTAATTGGGACCAAGTCCAGGGTCCGCCCAGAAGGGCGCGAAACCCTTTGGGCTATAAAACAGAGACCCCAAGGTCAGAACGGCCTCTCGGAAGAACTCTTAAGAACTCTTGAACTTCACCTTGGCATTTGGCTCTCAGCGAGGCGAGGCCGCCAACAACCAGCCAAGTAAGTCTAAGGTCAACGCACCCTATGAGATAGACGCTCCTAGCTACTATTCTATACCAGTTCGAAGCCAGCAGTATCAGAACCGGACAACGGCCATTGTTCCTCTGACTGACTGGGCATCCGAAGCTAAGTATAGGCTTTTAGTAGTAGTTGTAGTTTAGTGAGTAGAGTTTGTGCATGAGTAATAATTGAGTGTGTGTGTAAATAAACGTGTATAGATTTCAAACTTACTAACTGGTGTATCGAGTCATTGATCAGTATTCGGTTTTGAACCTTGTGGTGGTATCAGAAAGATACCTGCCGACTCTTGAGCAAAGGTAATTAAAACAGAATAAATTAAGGAAAGCATAACGAGCAACGCAATAAATCCCAGGGCCTGAAAATATGAGTTCTTACGGAGGTGACGCTAGAAATAGTGGCTGCCTTGGTGGATCCTATAGTCTGGAACCATTCCTATAGATTGGAGGATGGCTCATGTAACCCCGCTATTTAAAAAGATAGAGAAAAAATGAAATTATAAACCAGTAAACCTGACGTGGGCAGTGGGGAAAATTCTAGAGTTTATTATCAAAGATTATATAGCAGAGCACTTGGAAAATATTGGCAGAATCAGATCTAAATAGCATGGATTCATGAAAGGGAAATCATGTTTGACAAATCTACTGGAATTCTTCGAGGATGGAAGTAATTGAATTGATTAAGAGGAGCCAGTGGATGTAGTTCATTTGGGCTTTCAGACAGTCCCACATAAGAGATTAGCAGATAAAATTAAAGTGCATGAGATTGGGGTGGTGTATTGAGATGGATAGAAAACTATTTGGCAGACAGAAAATAAAGACTAGGAATAAAAGGGTCTTTTTCCAAATGGCAGGCAGTGACTAGTGGGATACCAAAGGAACCGGTGCTAGGACCCCAGCTAATCACAATATATATTAATGATTTAGATGAGGGAACTAAATGTAATATCTCCGGATTTGCAGATGATACAAAGCTGGGTGGGAGGGTGAGCTGTGAGAAGGATGTAGATATGCTTCAGTGTGATTTGGACAAGTTGAGTGAGCGGGCAAATGAATGGCAGATGCAGTATAATGTGAATCAAAGTGAGATTATTCACTTTGGCAGCAAAAACAGGAAGGCAGGCTATTATCTGAATGGCTATAAATGACGAGCTGGGAATGTACAATCAGATTTGGATGTCCTCATTGAAGGTAAGCATACAGACGGTAAAGGCGGCAAATAGTAGGTTGGCCTTCATAGCGAGAGGATTCGAGTACAGGAGCAGGGATGTCTTGCTGCAGGGCCTTGGTGAGGTCACGCCTGGAATATTGTGTGCAGATTTGGTCTCCTTATCTGAGGAAGGATGTTCTTGCAATAGAGGGAGTGCAGAGAAGGTTTACCAGACTGATTCTTCCGATGGCAGGATTAACGAATGAGGAGGGATTGAATCGGTTAGGATTGCGTTCGCTGGAGTGCAGAAGAATGAGGGGAGGATCTCACAGAAATCCAAAAACTTTGAACAGGACCAAACAGGGTAGATGCAGGTCGGATGTTTCAGTTGGTGGGTGAGTCCAGAACCAGGGGTCAAGTCTGAGGATACAGAGACGATCATTTAGGATTCAGATGAGGAGAAATTTCTTCACCCAGAGAGTGGTCAGCCTGTGGAATTCATTACTATAGAAAGCAGGGGTTCGAAGGATATTGGGGGGAGGGGGGGGGATCAGGCTGCTGAGTTGGATGATCAGCCATGATCTTAATGAATGGCAGAGCAGGCTCGATGGGCCGAATGGCCTCCTCCTACTCCTATTTTCTATATTTCTATGACCAATGAGGGGAAGCAGAATCCACAGAGTGAATTTTCTGGCCCTACAGAGAGGGGCTAGGAATCATGACGGCTCAGAAAATAATCGGGCAAGGGGCATGAGCAGAGCCCAATGTAATCCCACTGCCATAGCTTATTACCAGCAGTGGAAATGTTGGTGACTCGGCCGTCCACCTGGCAGCCAATTGAGCAGTTTAAGTGGCCAAATAAGGGCCACTTCCTGCCTTAGCTGCCAACTCTCTCATTGGGCTGGTAGCTCCTTGGGACAGGGGCCCTCGTAGCAGGCCCCTTAATTGGCTGCCTTTAGCAGTCTGCTGCCTCGGATCCTGCCTGTCAGAGTAAACTTCAAAACTTGGTTGTGAAGAAGACACTGAGACTCAAATACTTTGGTCAAGAACTTTTATTCCTCATCACAGTTTACTTCTCCATCCAAGAATGGCCTCGTCTCATTATTAGGACTGTGAGGTCAGTGGCAAAACTTATCCCTGTGAAACTCAAGTTGTTTGAAAAGGGAAAGTGTGACAGGATCTGGGCATACGAAGGGAAATGGGCCTCAGGGCTGTGCTTCCCCCTACTGAAAAAACCCTTGGCAGGTTAGGGTGGGTGTGTAGTGCCCACCCTACTACCTTCCCCGGCATCCCCCAAGCTCACCCTCATAATAAGAGGGCTGGAGGAGCATCAAAATTGGTAGCCAGCCTGCCATATTTAAATAAGTAACCAAGCATCAATTAGGCTTGTTATTCTTTTTTTTAGAACAGTACAGCACAGAACAGGCCCTTCGGCCTTCGATGTTGTGCCGAGCAATGATCACCCCACTCAAACCCACGTATCCACCCTATACCCATAACCCAACAACCCTCCCCCCTTAACCTTACTTTTAAGGACACTACGGGCAATTTAGCATGGCCAATCCACCTAACCCGCGCATCTTTGGACTGTGGGAGGAAACCGGAGCGCCCGGAGGAAACCCACGCACACACGGGGAGGACGTGCAGACTCCGCACAGACAGTGACCCAGCCGGGAACCGAACCTGGGACCCTGGAGCTGTGAAGCATTTATGCTAGCCACCGTGCTACCGTGCTGCCCCTTATTGACCCTGATCATCTGCTGGCCCGGTCATGAACGTTTGGCAAGGGCAATTGTGTGGGAGTGCGCAGCCCGAGTTTTAAATTAGATTCTTTGGAGGACAGATAGGAAGGGTGGGGTTTTATCTTCTGGCGGATTAAGATGCTGCACACCCCCCATGCTGAATCCCCCTGCCCACCCATATTTTCTTCCGGCCCACCTGCATCCTGCAGCCATCCACTAGCCCTTCCCCAACCTTCCCCAAACTGCCCAAAGCCTCTCTGACCAAAACCCCAGACTTGTGTATTTCCTGAGATTCATTGGGCCATCTTCTTGCTCCCTATTCCAGTCCTGGCAATGGCCAATAATGTGCCCTTGGCACTGTCAGGATGGATGACAGCTCCCGTGAGTGGGACTTCCTCCCCTGTGACTCTAAGGGGCAATTTATCATGGCCACCTAACTTGCCCATCTTTGGGACTGTGGGAGGAAACCGGAGCACCTGGAGGAAATCCACGCAGGCACGGGGAGAACGTGCAAACTCCACACAGTCATCCAAGGCTGGAATCGAACCCCGGGTCCCTGATGCTATGAGGCAGCAGTGCTAACCACTGTGCCAGCGTGCTGCCCTAGTGAGGGTAGGAGAGTGGGAGGGGTGAATTTATAGAATCCCTACAGGGCAGAAGGAGGCCATTTGGCTCATTGAGTCTGTACCGACCCTCCAAAAGAGCATCCTACTGAGGCCCACTCCCCCAACCTATCCTCGTAACCCCATCTAACCTGCACATCCTTGGACACGAAGGAGCAATTCAGCATGGCCAATCCGCCTAACCTCTGCATCTTTGGACTGTGGGAGGAAACCGGAGCACCCGGAGGAACCCACGCAGACAAGGGGAGAAAGTGCAGACTCCACACAGTCACTCGAGGCCGGAATTGAACCCGGGTCCCTGACGCGGTGAGGCAGCAGTGCCAACCACTGGGCCACTGTGATTCAGAAGTGACAGAGCAATGATGTCATTAGTGCACAGGAGATTTTCAAGTTGGCGGGGAGGGGGTTTGCCGTGGTTCAAAAGACAAACCCCAACCACAGCAAGCACTGTAGAGGCCAGGACAAGGTTTCCAAGATCACATTTGTGTAAAATCCTTGCGCGTTGAGACACCGCACCCTCGCTGGCTCTTCAGGGAGTGACTGGGTTTCCCAGCCGGGGTCCCAGCTCCAGTTAACCTCTCTCTCTCTCTCTTTTGTATCCCTGCTCTCAGAGTCATTCTCAGCCCCCAGACCACGCTGAGGCTCCCTGGAATCCCACAAATATAACTTGCATCTATATGGTGTCTTGAGGGAATTGAAACTCAGTCGTGTGCTTCACAGGATCATTACCCGACAACATTTAATGTCACCCATGTAAATAGATAGTTTGGGTTTAATCAAAGCGGCAGGCTTAATGGAGCATCTTAAAGGAGGTTAAAGTCCAACAGGTTTGTTTGGAATCACTAAGCTTTCGGAGCGCAGCTCCTTCATCAGGTGACTCGCCTGAGGAAGGAGCAGTGCTCTGAAAGCTAGTGATTCGAAACAAACCTGTTGGACTTTAACCTGGTGTTGTAAGACTTCTTACTGTGCCTACCCCAGCCCAACGCCAGCATCTCCACATCATCTTAAAGGAGGACAGAGAATAAAAAGACAGATGTTTCCATTTGATGGCCCAAGCAGGCTGAAGCTTTGTGATTCACTTGCACACACTGGCCCTGGTGTCAGTCCTGCTGGTTTTGGGTGTAAGACAGGTCTGCAATATTTGAATCAGGTTAAAATGGCTCAATCTCAGTTTCTCTCCAGCCACACCAACATCACACCTGCTCTCCAAACGCTGCCCTGAATGTACCCTTCAATGAAAATTAATTGTTACCACGTTGCTTTATCCGATAAACTAACACCAATGACAGCAAACACCTTACCAGGAGTGGAATTCAGCAATATCTTGACCACCTCTTCATGACCCTCATGTGCAGCAATAATAACGGGGTTTGCATCGCTCAGCTCCTTTGACAGTTCCACACGTGCTTCCTGGAGAAGATACTCCACCATCTCTGAATCTCCATGTGAGGCTGTGATACCCAACAGCTGGTGAAGAGCAATGGCAAGAATTAGACCATCAAATGGCAATCTGCTGTGTCACACCAAGGCTGGATTCTGAGTATGGCTAATAAAGTGGGAGAAGGACTTCCCAAGGCTCTCTGTAGGTCAGACCTCTTGCGGGAATACCCTGCTCGCCCTCCCTCTTCTCTCTGTCTCTGCTACTCTCTGGTGTATCAAATTAGTATTTCATTGTGCAAAGCAAGGTCTGCACATACTGAGGAGAATGTGTCCAACAGGGAGCCTCAACAGTATTTTTAACTTAGAATCTTGCCTGTGTTAACTTTGAACTGAGTGTAACTTCCTCTGCCAACAGGGCACATCCCCATCCTGATTGCTGTCTACAAACCAACTGGGGGTCATGATGTGCTGTGTAGCCCCCTCCCCCATGAGGTGGTCCAATTAAAAAAAATTTTTTTTTGGAGTACCCAATTAGTATTTTTTTCCCAATTAAGGGGCAATTTAGCGTGGCCAATGCACCTAACCTGCACATCTTTGGGTTGTGGGGGTGAAACCCACGCAGACATGGGGAGAATATGCAAACTCTACACGGTGACCCAGGGTCGGGATTCGAACCCGGGTCCTCAGCGCTTCGTCCCAGTTCTATCCACTGCGCCACCGTGCCGCCCAGGTGGTCCAATTTTCAAGCAATGATGTCACCACGTTATTTGCATCCTCTTGTCCAAAGGTCAGGTGGGTGTTTCTGCCCAAATCACGTAAAATGGGAGGTCCTAATCCCAACGGGACAGATCCACTCCCCATCCTAACCTCCCACATTACCCCATTATTGTTGCCAGGGGAAATTGAAGCAAAGTTGTTCAATTTTCAATTTAAAGCACTTTTTCTAAAAATAAATATTTTTCTTGAAGTTTTCATTATTACATTGCATGGATGAAATGGTTATTATTTACAATTTACATGTTGTTCCATTTCAGCAGCCCCTCTCCACCCCTCTTTGTTTCCCCCCCCTCCCCTTTTATTATGGTGGCCTGTTTTAGTATTGGAGGCAGGGTTCCCCTTGATAGCCAATTTGCGCACATCTCCTGTAGGTGCTGAGCGAGAGCCGGTGCAAATTCTTGTACAAGTCCACCAGGAACCATCAGGTTCTGGCGTCTTCCCCACCTGCATGGAGTTGATGCTCTCCATGACCTCTCCCAGTCCTATTGGTGCTTCCAGCTTCCTCCGTCTATCGTTCTCCCATGACTAGCATGTCCAGTCCATCAAAGAAACGTTTCACCCGAGTCCCCGTCGGGGGTCTCGGAGGTGTAAAGGCCCCGGTAGAAGGCCTCAAATGCTTTGTTGATCTTTTTTGGTTAGACTACTAATCCGCCTCTGCTGACCTTTACCATGGCTATTTCCCCGTGGCTGCCTGCTTTCTCAGCTGGTGAGCCAGCAGGTGGCTAGCCTTCGCTCCATGTTCCTAAAGGCTCCCTGTGTCTGGCAGAGTTGGTGCACTGCCTTCCTGGTGGGCAGCAGGTTAAAGTCCATTTGTAACTTTGTCCTCTCCGCCAGAAACTCTACAGTCGGGGCCTCGGAGGATCTTCTGCAACCTCCAAGTTGGAGTCAATCAGCTGCTGCCTAGTTGCCCTCGCTTCCCTGTATCTACGAGCATTGTTGACGATAATCTCTCCCGTAAACACCGCCTTCAGTGCCTCCCAGAACATGGAAGGTGAGACTTCCCCATTCCGGTTGTTCGTAACGTACACGCCTTTGGCTTGTGATGTTTTCTGGCAGAAGGCTTGTTGACCAAGAGGTCCGTGTCCAATCTCCATGTGGGGCATTAGGCACGGCCTGTCTCCAACCTCACATCCAGGTAATGTGAAACGTGGTCAGAGGTTACAACCGCAGAGTATTCCGCCCTGACTATTTCTGGAAGCACCGATTTCCTCACTGCAAAGAAGTCGATTCGGGTGGAGACCTTATGTACTGGTGAGAAGAACGAGAATTCCTTCTCACCTGGGTGCAGGAACCACCATGGGTCCACTGCCCACACCTGCTCCATAAATGTTCCCAGTTACTTAGCCATGTCTGTCGTTTTCCCCATTCTGGGATTAGGTCGGTCCGCCAATGGGTCCAGTACACAGCTGCTTATGGTTGCTTATGGTGCCACCTTGTTCCTTCAACCCGAACCTGACCTGCTGAAGCTAATCTAAAACCCTTCCTTTCCTTATCATTACGCTCCCTCCTATGGTCTCCCTTCACTTCCAGCCCAGCAGACTTCTCCACCTGCAGATCAGTGAGGCGAAGGACTGGGCGTCTGCTGCGTTCCCTGTCCAGGGCTCTGGTGCTCTGACACCCTGAAGACCGCCACAGATGGGCACGGCACAATCTCAACCCCCAGGACCCTGAACATAGTCCAGAACTCCCAGAGTCTGGGCAAGACCAGAACGTGTGGGTGTGATTGGCCAGGCCTCCCTGATACCTATCATCCACCTCCGGGAAGAACCTGCTCATGCATGTCTTAGTAAAGTGCACTCTGTGCAACACCTTGAGCTGCATCAGGCTTAGCCCGGTGAAAGAGGAGGTGGAATTGATCCTGCGCAGCGCCTCGATCCAGAGTCCTCCCCCTACCTCCATCCCCATTTCCTCCCCCCATTCTCGTCTGGTCTCGGTCAGTGGGGTCCTGACCTTTTCTATGAATCGTCCGTAGATATCGCCACATATGTCATCCCCTAATCAGCGGGGGAATGTTTTTGTCTCCTTTCGGAGGAAGTCACACAGCTGCAGGTACCTGAACTTGTTCCCTTTCGGGAATTGAAACCACTCTGAGTTCCTCCAGGGTCGCCAGTCTGTCATCCACGTACATGTCCTTTGCTCTCAGTGTCCCTCTGTCCCAAATGTGGCGTCTATCCCCGCCGGTGTGAACCTGCGGTTGTTGCAAATGGGGGTCTCTATGGACATCTCGCCAAACTTGAAATGCCGCCTGTGGTGAATGTAATTCACACTGTATTGTATGGTGTCCTTGTGGGCTCTGTCTGTGAGCCGTTGCGCGGCTCTGCCCACAGGGGGAGATGAGGAACTTGTACAGGGCTCCACCCTCGGCTCTGCCCATGGCTCCGCCCATGGCCCCTCCCACTACCAGAAGTATAAAGTGCTGCAGCCGTGGGAACCTACCCTCAGTTCTTCTGGTCACAGGCAGGCTCAGTTGTAAGTCTATTAAAACCACAGTTTACTTCCAATCGTGTCTCGAGTGAATTGATGGTCACATCACCGCCTGAATGAGTTCCATGTCCTTAGTGTGGCCACTACCAGCGGACTCCTGAATTGTGGATGTGGGAGAGGGGCTGGGAGTGGTGCGGTGACCAGCGCTCGGAGAGAGGTCTCCGTGCAGGAGACCGTGGGCCACTTGGATTCCCAGGTACCTGAACTTGCTTTGGGTCACTTTAAATGGTAGTCCTTCCAGCTCCGCTCCTCATTCTCGGGGATTCATGGGGAGATTTCGCTCTTTCCCAGGTGAAATTTGTAACTTGAGACGGTGCTGAACACCCTGACAAGACAAGTCCTGTTATCTGTCCCATGCGGGCTAGAGGGTTCGACATGTAGAGGAGCAGGTCATCTGAATAGAGTGACTCTGCTCTCTGCTCCCTCTCCGAATATCCATCCACCACTCTGCCAATCTAAGGGTGATGGCCAGTTACTCGATTGTTAAATCGAACAGGAGTAGGGATAGTGGTCATCCCTGCCTCGTTCCCCTGTGCAGCCGAAGGGATTCGGAGCTAGTGGCATTTGTCCATACGCTCGCCGTAAGAGCGTTGTACAGCAGCTTCACCCATATGGTGAACCCTGTTCCAAACCCAAACCATTCAATGTACCTCCATGAGATTCCTCCATTCTACACAATCAAAGTCTTTCTCAGTGTCCAGGGAGACGATCACCTCTGGTGCCCTCTCCCCGCATGGGATCATTATTACATTCAGCAGGCACCTGATGATTGCTGTTGACTGTCTGCCCGTGACAAACCCGGGCTGATCTTCTGTGATCACTTCTGGCAGGCAGCTCTCCAGACACCTTGCCAGTGTTTTGGCCAGTGTTTAAGAGAGAGAAGGGTCTATACGATCCGCACTCTTGTTGGCTCTTTGTCCTTTTTGGGATCAGTGAGATTGAGGCCTGAGCCAGCATTGGTGGCAGGGCCCCCTTGACAGTGAGTCGTTCAACATCTCCTGCAAGTGCAGGGCCAGCGCTGCTGAGAATTATGTGTAAAGGTCTACTGCAGAACCACCTGGGCCCGGCGCTTTCCTTGACTGTATGGAATTAATGCACTCCACAATTTCGCCCAGCTCTAAGCGGTGCTTCCAGCCCTTGTTTCCTGTCCTCTCCCAACACCGGTATATCCAGTCTGAACTGTTCCATCCCCGAGACCCCCTCTGGGGGTTTAAAACTGGATAGCCCTTCGTAGAAGTTTACAACGGCCTTGTTAACCTCATTTGGGTCTGCTACCATCCTACCATTTCTGTTCCTAACTTACGCTACCCCTTTTGCCCCCACCTCCCCCAATGTTGGCGAGTGTCAAGGTCTGGGATTTTGACCATCACTTTTTTGATGAATTCAGCATCGTCCCAGTTTGATGCGTATATATTTATCAAGACTTCCAAGGTCCCACTGACCATAATGTATCTTCTCCACAGCCCCCCCCCCCCCTCCGGTCCGTCACTGTGCTTATCACCATGAATGAAACTGTCCTGTCGATTAGTATGATCACCCCCCTTGTCCTGGTGAATGAAACGTTTGTCCCACCGAGCTTTTCCTCACCCACAATCGGTCCTTCTCTCTTAGGTGTGTCTCCTGGAGGAAAGTTGCATCCACCCTCAGACTCTGGAGATGGGCGAGGACCCTGGATCTCACCAGCCCATTGTGGCCCCTTACATTCCATGTTACAATCCGGATGGTTGGGAGGGGGGGGGGGGGGTTGTGCACAGTAGGGATTCTATGATTCGATCAGCTGCTGAGCAAACCGGAGTCTCCTGAGGCAACGTTGCTCGACGATGTTATTGATGGGGAGCGGTGGGGGGGGGGTTTGGGTCCATCCCCTGTACCTTGTGGCCCTGAAAAAGACAGCAGCTGATTTTGGTGTCCTCTCTCTTGTCCAGCTCCCTTGCTGCAGTGGGAGCTGAAAGCTGGGGGGTGCAGATCGAGCTGACTGATGTCCAAAAGGTTGGGATTCATCTCAAAAGCAGCAAAAACAGACTCTCAGAACAAATTCTGTCAGCAAATACCTTGCACATAGACAGAGAGAGAAGCTGCTATCCTCCAGTTTTTAAAGGCTTTGCAACCTGTTTGATTCACAGAGCCATCTGTCCCCACTGTGCCCTCACCTGGAACCAGGTGAGTTTCACACAGCTCAGGAAACTGGGATGCTGGATTATACTTTCATCTCACTATTGTTGTGTCCTGCAAGGCAGGTGACCACCAAGCAGATCAACAAATAAACAGTTTATTAAGGCAGTAACTATTTACAGAGAGAGACACAAAGGCTACCTTACTCCATGGCTCCAAACTGGCAAAGAAAACCCGCACTCAGCCCCAGGATTTGCACGCTCCGGCCTGACTGGTCGAATGGGTCACATGGCTCCCCAAGGGACACCCCCCCCCCACCCCCAATAAAGGGGCACACTACCACACTGCCTAGTTACATATTTTGTGGGGACTGTTTTCGATCTACACCCAAACAACCACCAATTATAGGTGGAAGTGAACACCTGCACTCCACATTCACAGGTTAATATTCTTCCCAATATCCTCAGATCATCAAAACAGCCTAATGGATTACCAACCAGGAATATAATCACTTTGCTACCACATAATACTCTTCATATATATAGTATAGAACATGGGCCGGGATTCCCCCCTACCCGGAGGGGCGGGGGTTCCCGGCGGGATGGAGTGGCGTGAACCACTCCGGCGTTGGGCCGCCCCAAAGGTGCGGATTTCTCCGCACCTTTAGGGGCCAAGCCCCAACCTTGAGGGGCTAGGCCCGCCGGCGGAAGTCCATGCATGCGCCGGAGCGTCAGCCATCGTGAAGGCTATGGCCAACGCGTAAGGAAAAGAGTACCCCCCACGGCACAGGCCCGCCCGCCGATCGGTGGGCCCCGATCGCGGGCAAGGGGGGGGGCCTTCAAACTGATTCCAGTTCTTTCAAAGAGCTATCCAAGGGCATCATTCCCATACCCCCCCCCCCCAAGAACAGCCAATTTCTCCCCTTCTCCCTGATGGGCACAGGTCAGCCATGGGGGAGATTTATGCTTCTTCTCGGAGTCTTGCTACTTTATTGCCCCCCTCCAATGGTCACAGCCGACACCCATGAAAATGAAAATCGCTTATTGTCACAAGTAGGCTTCAAATGAAGTTACTGTGAAAAGCCCCTAGTCGCCACATTCCGGCGCCTGTTTGGGAATGCTGGTACGGGAATTGAACCGTGCTGTTCGCTTGCCTTGGTCTGCTTTCAAAGCCAGCGATTTAGCCCTGTGCTAAACAGCCTTGACAGCCATTGGCCGTCACGGTAGCACACTGCTGCCTCACAGCGCTAGGGACCCAGGTTCAATTCCAACCTCGGGTAATCGTGTGGAGTTTGCATGTTGTCCCCATGTCTGCATGGGTTTCCTCCGGGTGCTCCGGTTTCTTCCCACAATTCAAAGATGTGCAGGTTAGGTTGATTGGCCATGCTGGCAAGTTACTGGCTATGCTAAATTGCCCTTTGTGTCAAAAGGTTAGGTGGGATGACGGGATGGGGTGAGGGCGTGGGACTAGGTAGGATGCTCTTTCCAAGGGTTGGTGCAGATAGAATGGGCTGAATGGCCTCCTTCTGCACTGTAGAGATTCTATGAGGTTGGGTGGACTGGCCACGCTAAATTGCCCCTTGATGTGCAGGTTAGGTCATGGTGGTAGGGTGGGGTGGACGGGGGAATGGACATGGGTAGAGTGCTCTTTCACAGGGTTGGTACAGACTCGATGGGCCGAATGGCCTCCTTCTGCACTGTAGGGATGCTATAAATCAATTTTTAAGTTTCATAAAGGATTAGTTTAAATTCTCACCTTCTCCACTTTGCAGTTTGTCTCCAAACACAACCTGGTGAGCTGCTGAGCTCTTTCCAGCTCTCCTGCTCTGTACGCTGCCTCAATGTTCTCCAGGGCCGGGCACTGACCCAACGACAGGCTCTCCAGCTCTGACTGCTTGCTTCCCATAGTCTCAGGAACCATCTCTGTAAATAACGGCACTGTTCAGATCATCAAAATCATGTTGTCCGTTACAGCTTATGATTTCAGACTCTATAATATAATGAATAATTTATTCCTTTTCTGTGTTTAGAAACATGGCTTGCAGGCTGACACACATTTGTATTTTCATCACTGCAGGTTCGGGTTTAAATCCAACCAGAACAGAGAGAGTTACCTGTAATCAAGTGTAAGTGTCTCAGTGGGCACCTCTCTCAAACTCTGCACTGTCACAAATCTGTCACGCTATTTTTCTGTATTGGATGAGCAGAAATTTCCTCTAAATAAATAATGAGAATACGGAAGCCTTTGGTCCCCACCACAACCTTAGTACCCAATTCACTGAATCTATCTCCCTCCTTGGAAAAAGACTAAGGCTGAACCACACAGTTTTTAACCCTGGTATTCTATATCTCCACAATCATAAAGACTGCCTCTTTCTGCCTCTGTAACATTTCCCACCTCCAATCTTGCATTAGCTCTTCGACTTATCCACCACTACCTTACCACTAGACTGGACTTTTGCAATGGTCGTCTGGCTGGCCTCACACCTTCTGGCCTCCTCAAACTTGAGCCCATGATCTAACTTGCACCAAATCCTGCTCATCCCATCGTTTCGCTGACCGATATTGGTCTTGACTTCACAATTCGTGTCCTATTTTTCAAATTCCCTCAGTGCACTTCCTTCCTCTGTAACCTCCTGCCGCTCCATAACCTCCTGCCATTCCGTAACCTCCCAACTCTCCCATCTTCTTTCTCAGACGGTCTACCTTCCTTCATCATTGGTGGAGGGTGATGTTGGGCATCTATTCAATATGGCATCCGGATAGGATGACGCACTGCACGCCATCAGGCTCATTCCGTCACAAAATACGGCGCAAAACACGGGTTCAATGATTAATGAGGTGGGGGGTCAGAAGATTGAGTGTATTTTCCCGCTGGTCTCCGCAGGAAGAATTAATCCACGTTCCCGTCCCCGCCTCAGGACCTAGGCCGGGTTTCGCCGGTTGCTAGACGCAGGACTCGTGACGGAGTGCAGAATTCCACATCAGGCCGAAATCGGGATTTATGTTGGGCGACTGTGGGAGCTGCCCCTGCATTTTCTAGGAAGCACTTGAGAGCCAACAGGCAGACTGATTAAAACAACCTGCGGTCAGGAAAACACCTGCTACCCTGAGTTAATAGATCCCTGCAGAGCTATAAAAATAAACATTCTGAATCTCCCCTTTGAAACTGCCTTCACCTGTCAATCAAAAAGCTTCCAGCAGGCAATGGAGTGTGAAATTGAATGTGAACAATCCACTTCAAAGCTTTCAGCCTTCTAGCCATGCACACAGACTTCTATAATTTAAAGGATAATGAAATTGTGTGAAAAACACTTTAAAGGGATAACTTTTACATCCATCTCACAAACCTTTAGACTTGGCCTACTGACAGACTTTCTAGATGTGGAGATGCTGGCGTTGGAAGGGGTGGGCACATTAAGAAGTCTTACAACACCAGATTAAAGTCCAACTTTGTTTTGAATCACTAGCTTTCGGAGCGCAGCTCCTTCATCAGATGAGTGAAGAGGTAGGCTCCACAACCACATATATAGACAAAGTCAATGATGTAGGATGATACTTTGAATAGACTTTCTGGAGGCTGCAGATGAGATCACTTTCACGGTGGCACAGTGGTTAGCTGCCTCACAGCACTAGAGGCCCGGGTTCGACTCTGGCCTTGGGTGACTGTGTAGAGCTTGCACTTTCTCCCCGTATCTGGGTGGGTTTCCTCCGGGTGATCCCGTCTCCTCCCACAGCCCAAAGTCCAGGTTAGGTGGATTGGCCATGATAAATACGCGGAGTTACAGGGACAGGGCAGAGGAGTGGGCCTAGGTGGAATGCTCTTTCGGAGGATGGGTTGAATGGCCTCCTTCTGCACGCAGTAAACATATCACTGTCGAAAACATATTTCTGCTTTAAAAATTAAACTGAAATCTTACAGTCAATCCTGATCGTTACTCATGAAATGTGAAAATGTTGCCTGCCACAATAAGGAAAGAGATTACGTCAGGGCATCTCCGTCCTGAGCAAGGTCACAGCTCTCAACCATCTGTGCCAGTAATACTTATTAATTATTCATCCTTCCACCCCTGTCCACCCCATCAGGGGCCCCTGCTGTAACTGTGTAAAACACCCGCACACATACAAGATTTACAGTTCACCCATTGGGCAGGAGAGTGGAGAGAAAGATAAAGAAGGTTCAGAAAAACCAGTGCAACTTTAGAAAATACAGCACGTGACTCTCAGCGTGTATCTTCAAGACAAATAATTGGATAATCTTAAGGAGGACAAACCTGGAAACAGAAAACAACTGCAAATGATCGAAAGGAAGCTGAAACTTGGTACGGTACTTACATGGCGAGTGATAGAATTGATTCAGATTTCAAGTATTGAGAAGGATATTTTGAAGCAAACTCTCCACCTGCTTCGTAATGTCTCCGGATTATTTATGTTCCTCTTATCTCTTTCCCTTATTGCAATCTATTATTTATCAGCATGACCTTGTCATCTCTGTGATCAGAATCAAACGCTGCCCTGTATTTCCAAGACAGCCAGGACACATCAGCAGTCAGACTGCATAATATCCACGATTGGTCTCTACTGCAGAATGTGGGAGGAAAGGGTCACCTCGAGTGTCCCTGCTGACTACATCTGTGGGAAGTGCACCCAACTCCAGCTCCTCGAGAACCGCGTTAGGGACCTGGAGCTGGATGAACTTCGGATCATTCGGGAGGCGGAGGGGGTTATTGAGAGGAGTTATAGGGAGGTAGTCACACCTCAGGTAAAAGAAGAAGGTAGATGGATTACCGTCAGGGGAGGGAGAGGGAACCGGCAGGCAGTGCAGGGATCCCCTGTGGTCGTTCCCCTCAATAACAAGTATACCGTTTTGGATACTGTTGCGGGGGACGACTTACCAAGGGTAAGCAATGGGGCACAGGTCTCTGGCACAGAGTCTGTCCCTGCTGCTCAGAAGGGAAGGGAGAAGAGGAACAGAGCACTTGTCATTGGGGACTCCATAATTAGAGGAACAGACAGGAGGTTCTGTGGGAACGAAAGAGACTTACGGTTGGTGTGTTGCCTCCCAGGTGCCAGGGTTCGTGATGTCTCTGATCGTGTTTTTGGGATCCTTAAGGGGGAGGGGGAGCAGCCCCAAGTCGTGGTCCACATAGGTACCAACGACATAGGTAGGAAGAGAGATGGGGATTTGAGACAGAAATTCAGGGAGCTAGGGTGGAAGCTGAGAGCTAGAACAAACAGAGTTGTTATCTCTGGGTTGTTACCCGTGCCACGTGCTAGCGAAGTGAGAAATAAGGAGAGAAAGGAGTTGAACACGTGGCTGCAGGGATGGTGCAGGAGGGAGGGTTTTGGTTTCCTGGATAATTGAGGCTCATTCTGGGGTAGGTGGGACCTCTACAAACAGGATGGTCTTCACCTGAACCAGAGGGGTACCACTATCCTGGGGGGGGGGGGGGGGGGAGATTTGCTAGTGCTCTTCAGGGGGGTTTAAACTAATTCAGCAGGGGGATGGGAACCTAAATTGTAGTCCCAGTGTACAGGATGTTGAGAGTAGCGAGGTCAGGGATAGGGTTAAGAGTTCGAAAGAGGGCACCGGCAAGCAAGACGCTGGTTTGAAGTGTGTCTACTTCAACGCCGGGAGCATCCGGAATAAGGTGGGTGAGCTTGCAGCATGGGTTGGTACCTGGGATCTCGATGTTGTGGCGATTTCGGAGACATGGGTAGAGCAGGGATAGGAATGGTTGTTGCAGGTTCCAGGATTTAGATGTTTCTGTAAGAACAGAGAAGATGGTAAAAGAGGGGGGGGTGTGGCATTGTTAATCAAGGAAAGTATTACGGCGGTAGAAAGGACGTTTGAGGACTCGTCTACTGAGGTAGTATGGGCCGAGGTTAGGAACAGGAGAGGAGAGGTCACCCTGTTGGGAGTTGTCTATAGACCTCCGAATAGTTCCAGAGATGTAGAAGAAAGGATTGCAAAGATGATTCTCGACAGGAGCGCGAGTAACAGGGTAGTTGTTATGGGGGACTTTAACTTTCCAAATATTGACTGGAAATACTATAGTTCGAGTACTATAGATGGGTCAGTTTTTGTGCAGTGTGTGCAGGAGGGTGTTCTGACACAGTATGTAGACAGGCCAACAAGGGGCGATGCCACATTGGATTTGGTACTGGGTAATGAACCCGGCCAGGTGTTAGATTTAGATGTAGGTGAGCACTTTGGTGATAGTGATCACAGTTCGGTTATGTTTACTTTAGCAATGGGCAGGGATAGGTATATACCGCAAGGCAAGAATTATAGCTGGGGGAAAGGCAATTATGATGCTATTCGGCAAGATTTAGGATGTATAGGATGGGGAAGGAAACTGCAGGGGATGGGTACAATCGAAATGTGGAGCTTTTTCAAGGAACAGTTACTGCGTGTCCTTGATAAGTATGTAACTGTCAGGCAGGGAGGAAGTTGTCGAGCAAGGGAACCGTGGTTTACTAAGGAAGTTGAAGCACTTGTCAAGAGGAAGAAGAAGGCTTATGTTAGGATGAGACATGAAGGCTCAGTTAGGGCACTTGAGAGTTACAAGTTAGCCAGGAAGGACCTAAAGGGAGAGTTAAGAAGAGCGAGGAGAGGACACGAAAAGTCATTGACGGATAGGATCAAGGAAAACCCTAAGGCTTTCTATAGGTATATCAGGAACAAAAGAATGACTAGAGTAAGATTAGGGTCAATCAAGGATAGTAGTGGAAAGTTGTGTGTGGAATCAGAGGAGATAGGGGAAGCGTTAAATGGATATTTTTCGTCAGTGTTTACACTGGAGAAAGACAATGTTGTCGAGGAGAATACTCGGGTTCAGTCGACCAGGCTAGATGGAATTGAGGTTCACAAGGAGGAGGTGTTAGCAATTTTGGAAAGTGTAAAAATAGATAAGTCCCTGGGCCAGATGGGATTTATCCTAGGATTCTCTGGGAAGCCAGGGAGGAGATTGCAGAGCCTTTGTCCTTGATCTTTATGTCGTCTTTGTCGACAGGAATAGTGCCGGAAGACTGGAGGATAGCAAATCTTGTCCCCTTGTTCAAGAAGGGGAGTAGAGACAACCCTGGTAATTATAGACCTGTGAGCCTTACTTCGGTTATGGGTAAAATGTTGGAAAAGGTTACAAGAGATAGGGTTTATAATCATCTTGAAAAGAACAAGTTGATTAGCGATAGTCAACACGGTTTTGTGAAGGGTAGATCATGCCTCACAAACCTTATTGAGTTTTTTGAGAAGGTGACTAAACAAGTGGATGAGGGTAAAGCGGTTGATGTGGTGTATCTGGATTTCAGTAAGGCGTTTGATAAGGTTCCCCACGGTAGGCTATTGCAGAAAATACGGAAGTATGGGATTGAAGGTGATTTAGCGGTTTGGATCAGTAATTGGCTAGCTGAAAGAAGACAGAGGGTGGTGGTTGATGGCAAATGTTCATCCTGGAGTTCAGTTACTAGTGGTGTACCATAAGGATCTGTTTTGGGGCCACTGCTGTTTGTCATTTTTATAAATAACCTGGAAGAGGGTGTAGAAGGATGGGTTAGTAAATTTGCAGATGACACGAAGGTCGGTGGAGTTGTGGATAGTGCTGAAGGATGTTATAGGATACAGAGGGACATTGATAAGCTGCAGAGCTAGGCTGAGAGGTGGCAGATGGAGTTTAATGCGGAAAAGTGTGAGGTGGTTCACTTTGGAAGGAGTAACAGGAATGCAGAGTACTGGGCTAATGGCAAGATTCTTGGTAGTGTAGATGAACAGAGAGATCTCGGCATCCAGGTACATAAATCCCTGAAAGTTGCCACCCAGGTTAATAGGGCTGTTAAGAAGGCATATGGTGTGCTAGCCTTTATCAGTAGGGGGATTGAGTTTCGGAGCCACAAGGTCATGCTGCAGCTGTACATAACTCTGGTGCGGCCGCTCCTGGAGTATTGCGTGCAGTTCTGGTCACCACATTATAGGAAGGATGTGGAAGCTTTGGAAAGGGTTCAGAGGAGATTTACTAGGATGTTACCTGGTATGGAGGGAAGGTCTTCCGAGGAAAGGCTCAGGGACTTGAGGTTGTTTTCGTTAGAGAGGAGAAGGCCGAGAGGTGACTTAATAGAGACATATAAGATAGTCAGAGGGTTAGATAGGGTGGACAGTGAGAGTCTTTTTCCTCGGATGGTGATGACCAACACGAGGGGACATCGCTTTAAATTGAGGGGTGGTAGATATAGGACAGATGTCAGAGGCAGTTACTTTACTCAGAGAGTAGTAGGGGTGTGGAACGCCCTGCCTGCAATAGTAGTAGACTCGCCAACTTTGAGGGCATTTAAGTGGTCACTGGATAGACATATGGATGAAAATGGAATAGTGTAGGTCAGATAGGCTTCAGATGGTTTCACAGGTCGGCGCAATATCGAGGGCCGAAGGGCCCGTACTGCGCTGTAATGTTCTATGTTGTATGTTCTACACGAGTATGTTGAACCTGCGGCTGGGGTACAGATACAATAAGAGTTCCCTGGTCTGCTGTACTGCTAAGCCCCAGCCCAGTGGCTGAATGTTTGCTCTTTGTCCAGAGACGTCAAATAATTGGCAAATGTCTTGGACAGATGAGAATTGTGTCTCGTGCGGTGTGTCCCTTTGCTCTGGAAAGTGCTGGCTGGGGGATGGGGGGTTGTGGAGGCAGATTGAGGGGATTTCTTTAAGAGAGGAAATAGATGCATATTAGGTAGGGTAGGGTATATCGGTGGGACTAATTGGGTAGCTCTGACAAACAGCTGGCACAGATATGATGGATCGAATGTGCCATATCAGTCTATGATTCAGGATATGATGGGGACTGTGTTGGGCAGACTACAGGCGACTGCTGATGAACTATGTATTGAAATGCTTGGACCATTGGCAGGTTTGCTGAGACAGTTTCCATTCACTGACAAAGGTGTCTGATGGAGTTCAGCTCCAAAGTAACGTGGCAGAGCTCGGAGCCCAAGGCTGTCGAGCATTGGTGACAGCACTAGCCAGACCAATGCAGGATAGTACCCGGTGGCTGATTTACAATGAAACACACTGTGCCCTGGCACACAGGCCCCAAATGACAGGGAGGTTCCACTCACAGATTCTGGATGTTACCCACCCTTCCAGCTGGACAGAGGAACCTGTATTCGACCGTTACGGCCAGACAGATTAAGCAATGAACACCTCCATTATAGGAGGGTGTGTAACATTTTTTTTTTGGAATCAGCACTCTACAGCAGAAACATTCAACAGAAGACCCAAAAACACATAAAGGGAAAGTTAACCCAACAAAGTTTAAGTAGAGAAACAATGTGAGCTGATTAGCTGCTGCTTTCTGTGGATAGGGTGTTGACACTAACGTCCCCGCTCCCAACCCAACAGGGATCGGGTTCTGGGAAATTAGCTGGGTCAAATATCAATAGGGGAACTTTTAAGCAATCTCAGTATCATAAGGTTTAGGTTATGGAAAAGGATAAGGAATAATTTAGAGTGAAAATAATTAACTGGAGGATGGCCAATTTCCGGTGGAATGAGAACAGGTCTGAATTCAGTAAATTGGGCGTGATGACATGAGGAAAATCTTTCGCACACAGCGAGTGATTAAGACACTGCCTGAGCGTGTGATGGAAATTGATCTAATCCTGGCTCAAAAGGGCGTTGGTAAGTCCCTGAAGAAACAGGTTGCAGGGCTGCAGGGAAAGAGTGGAGAGTGTGGCCTCCTGAGCCAGCATGAGCACAACTATGCTGCAACCATACAATGATTCAACATTTCTGAGTTATTTCTGAAGAATGGTTTTTGTAATCATTGCTTAAGATAACTGGATACTTCATTACAGAGAGAATGGGAGACCAATTTCAATGTGTACATTCACCATCAGGAGTGTTACGTTCCCTTACACCAAACATCAGTTCACCCAAGTGAAATAATAGTCATCAAATAATAAAGATAGTTGCCACCATGCACTTGCCAAACTGATAATGCCACCCAAGGCCCTCTATCATTATTTCTGTATCCTGCTCGCAGCCTTCAGGTGTTAGTTATGGCTCAGTTTGCAGCACGTGCACCTATGAGGCAAAAGCTGGTGGGCTCAAATCCCACTTCAGAGATTTGAGCATTGAATGGGCCTGACACTACATGCGTAATTTTGAAGGAGTGCTGCACTGTCAGAAGTACCATCTTTCAGGTGAACCTGTCAACTCCCTCAGCTGAATATATATGGTACTATTGTGAAGAATTGCATTGTCTCCTGGGCAATATTTAGTCCTCAACCAAAGTCACTGAAAACGTTACCTGGTCATTTATTGCATTCATGTGTGTGCGTGCTTGCTGTGCACAAAATGGCTGCCCATTTCCTAGATTAATTCGCTGAAAGCTCTTTGGACATCATGAGGTCACAGAAGATGCAATAGAAGCGTAAGGTGTCTTTTCTTTAAATAAATCCTTTTCCTTCTTTCAACGACTCACTCTTAGTCTCTCTCCGTCTTAGTTGTCTGTCTCGTTCATTTTTTAAAATCCCATTCTCAATTATTTGTTCTCCTGTCATTCTTTCCATTTCTCTCGCATTCTCTTTTATTCTCAGTTTTTCTGCTTTTCCATCTGCATATGTGACATGTCCCCATGTGACCGTTCCTATTCTGAATGTTAGTTTGCTTTCCCCAATGTTGGGATTGGAATCTGCCCATTTCTCACACCATTCACACCGTTTACATTGCTTACCCTGCTGAATTTATCTCCATGTTGTCCAAAAGTGAATTTTTCATTCCGTTTTGGACAGGTTGATCAACATGTTTCTCAACTGCCATAACCCCCACAAGGACCACGGCGGGGGCCTTCATTGATCTCTCCGTGGGACACGTGGAGTACGAGCTCCCCAGGTAGGGGACGGAAGCCAACCATCTGGGGCTCGTTATGAGCAAAGGTTAAAATCAGGCCCAGAGCAGGGCCTGGCGAGATAAGTCCTCCCAGCTAGAGTTGCACTGGGATTGAGATGCTGCATTATGCAGACCCTTGTAAGCATTTGTTAATAAATCTATATTACATTTGCCGTCAGCCTCCTCTGCATCATTATATCAACATATTCATGTCCCACCACCCCACAAGCATTAATTAACATCCACAGTGGTCTAAGGATTTTAATCATTGTGGGTTGGGCGGAATTTAAACAGGAAATCCTGGCATAATTCATGTGTCGCTAATCAAAGATGTTATATTCCTTGAAAATAAAGCTGATTCACCAAATTATAAAATAGTTTTTTGATTGACAGCAGGAACGGTCATTCACAAATTAATCCAAGGGTTCTAGCTGCATCTCCCTGTACTTGCACCCAGTCGACAGTGCACACTTTCCCGGTACTGGGGGACATATAGAGCCAGACATTCAGGAGTTGGGTCCAACCCCCTCTGCTCCACACTGATTACCTGCTAACTAGCCGGATTTCTCACACAGTAACTGATGGTGCAAAATATGATCAAAGAGTTTGGAACTCAAGCTTTACAAATTAAAAGCAATAACAGTTGTAGATGTCACCTGATCCGTGCCACGTGGTAAAATCTCCGGGACCGCTTCCAACAGAGCAGTTTGAGACTGGTGACCAGGCCTGAAGCCCAGTCACCAGTGCAAAGTCCTGGCCTACCTCAGGGTTGTTACTGGACTATGATACTGTCCTGCTGCACCAACCTAGATCACACCTCAGCATGGACAAGTGTAGTGCAGCTTGATTGAGCTGTGTCTGATCAGCACTGTGAACAGAGGCAGCCAACAAGCTCAAGGCTAGTGGTAGGTTGTAACTGGGCTGGACGGGAAAGAGTAATCTTCATTGTTGCAATCAGCAGCGTTGGGTGCAGTGCGGATACCCAAGAGAATGGGAACTGAATTGGGTAAATATAACAGGACTGAGATATGGTGAGGAATCCTGCGAGGGACTGAATTCAGGTGTAATGTTCAGGTCGTATTTACACACTGAATAATTTCAGTGCCACTCACACAGAAGTGGGCACCGAGATGATTCACCAATTTAACTTGATTCAATTTAATATGATTACCGGTTACTACATAATAAGCAAACAATATTTTATGTTCAAATAACCGATGAAGGACGTGTTGCCCACAGCAATTGGAGAACGTGTAGACTGGCTTTTCCTCATATCTCATGGCCTAAGAATCTATTCACACCTTTAAGAGAACAAACATGTTTCCCATCGAGAGTGTGCTTCGTACGGCCCAACTCCCACACCAGGGGTGCTTCATACTGCCAATCCCGCAGACAGTGCCATGTACTGCCAATCCCTCAACGGGGGGGGGGGGGGGGGGGGGGGGGGGTCGCATACTGCACATACCCCGCACCAAAGGAGAGGTCGGTGGTGATACTGCCCAAACCCCAGGCTGAAGGGCCTTGTACTGCCGCTGCTCCACACACGGGTCATAGACGAACCATCCCGCACACCGGGCACTGAATGGCCAATCCACAACACCGGGCACGGGATGGCCCATCCCCCACACTGGGCACGGGACGGCCCATCCCCCACACCGGGCACGGGACGGACCATCCCCCACACCGGGCACAGGACGGCCCATCCCCCACACCGTGCACAGAATGGCCCATCCCCCACACCGGGCACGGGACGGCCCATCCCCCACACCGGGCACAGGACGGCCCATCCCCCACACCGGGCACGGGACGGCCCATCCCCCACACTGGGCACGGGATGGCCCACCCCCCACACTGGGCACAGAACGGCCCATCCCCCACACCGGGCACGGGACGGCCCATCCCCCACACCGGGCACAGGACGGCCCATCCCCCACACCGGGCACGGGATGGCCCACCCCCCACACCGGGCACAGGACGGCCCATCCCCCACACTGGGCACGGGACGGCCCATCCCCCACACCGGGCACAGAATGGCCCATCCCCCACACCGGGCACAGAACGGCCACCACCCACACTGGGTCAGGGCTGTCCACCACCCACATTGGGTCAGGGCTGTCCACCCCCCACATTGGGTCAGGGCTGGCCACCCCCCACACTGGACACAGGGCTGTCCATCCCCCACTTTGGGCACAGGACTGCCCATCCCCCACTGGACTGCCCATCCCCCACAGCAAGAGCATGGACTGCCCACTCCCACAGCGAGGGCATGGACTGCCCATCCCCCACAGCGAGGGCATGGACTGCCCATCCCCCACAGCGACAGCATGGACTGCCCATCCCCCACAGCGAGAGCATGGACTGCCCATCCCCCACAGCGAGAGCATGGACTGCCCATCCCCCACTGGACTGCCCATCCCCCACAGCGAGAGATGGACTGCCCACCCCCCACAGTGAGAGCATGGACAGCCCATCCCCCACAGCGAGAGCATGGACTGCCCATCCCCCACAGCGAGAGCATGGACTGCCCACCCCCCACAGTGAGAGTATGGACTGCCCATCCCCCACAGCGAGAGCATGGACTGCCCATCCCCCACAGCGAGAGCATGGAGTGCCCATCCCCCACAGCGAGGGCATGGACTGCCCATCCCCCACAGCGAGGGCATGGACTGCCCATCCCCCACAGCGAGAGCATGGACTGCCCATCCCCCACAGTGAGAGCATGGACTGCCCATCCCCCACAGCGAGAGCATGGACTGCCCATCCCCCACAGTGAGAGCATGGACTGCCCATCCCCCACAGCGAGGGCATGGACTGCCCATCCCCCACAGTGAAAGCATGGACTGCCCAATCCCCACAGTGAGAGCATGGACTGCCCATCCCCCACAGTGACAGCATGGACTGCCCATCCCCCACAGCGACAGCATGGGCTGCCCATCCCCCACAGCGAGAGCATGGACTGCCCATCCCCCACAGTGAGAGCATGGACTGCCCATCCCCCACAGCGAGAGCATGGACTGCCCATCCCCCACAGTGAGAGCATGGACTGCCCATCCCCCACAGTGAGAGCATGGACTGTCCATCCCCCACAGTGAGAGCATGGACTGCCCACCCCCCACAGTGATGGCATGGACTGCCCAGCTGTGGTCATTTATAGATATTTTCTCAACGCGTGTTTCTTGCCCGTTCAGTCTTTACTCAGGTTGTGCCTTTTATTTGTATAATCTTGAGATCAACATTATGTTCCTTTGTGTTTCTACTTAAAGTCGTCATCAGCTCATTTACAAACAGTGAGTTGTTTATTGTGTGAAAGATGCCCCATCAACACTGGAATACCCAGAATCCCTCAGTACACCTTCAACAGGAGGGTAAGGAGGAGCCCCACCCCCTCAATCATATTCTGCATTCAATTTTAATCCTGACAGATCTATACCAAACTCCATTAACCCAAGTTGATTTGGCATCCCCATGTTTAACTGGAATCAAGAAATCATCATTCTGAACTTCCCATTGACCCCAAGCCTCAGCAGATTGTCACCCCTTTATGTGAGGAAATGTTTCCTGACATCATTCTGGAATGGTCTGATTCTAATTTGAGAATTCTCCCCTCTTGTTCTAGGTCCCCTCCACACCCCAACACAGAGGGGCCAGAATTCTCCAGCCGTTGGGATTCCCTTTTCCCGCTGGCAGCGGACTCCCGGCCGGGGATGTCGTGGCAGCGTGGCGTGGCTTCAATGGGAAATCCCATTGACAAGTGGCGAGAAGGGAGAATTTCCCATCCCCCCCACCAGCGAATGGGGGTCCGGAGAATCCCACCCAGGGACTCTATCTACGCTATCAAATCATCGTGAGTGATTAAATAAATCAGATAGTGATCTTCTATACGTAAGGGAATACAAATCTCGACAATATAACCTGTCCCCAAGATTGAACCTTTTAACCGTTTATCACACTGTTGTCCCCCTCAGGGGTATTGGGTGTATTTTGGATCCTTGGCTTTTTTGGCAACACAGGTGCCAATTCTTTCTGTGTTTCTCCACGTTGGTGCGAGGTGCTACATTTTATCGCAGTTTAAGGATGAAGTTCAGGAATGCAGGACGCATGGTCCTAATCTGGGGAGGAACTCTGTCACACTGACCTCGGTTGACTGTGTGGAGTCTGCACCTTCTCCCCATGTCTGCATGGGTTTCCTCCGGCCATGCTAAATTGCCCCTTAGTGACCAAACGATTAGGTGGGGTTATAGGGATAGGGTGGGGGGTGAGGTCATGGGCCTAGGTAGGGTGCTCCCTCCAAGGGTTGGTGCAGATTCGATGGGCCGAATGGCCTCCTTCTGTACTGTCGGGATTCTATGATTCTCTGGGGACTGCTGCTTGCTGCTCATGTTTCTCTACTCCCTGCGCTCAGGTGATTCATACACACTTTCACCCGGGAGCTGGTACAGAGAAATCTGTCCCGCTTTGTTCTTCAAAAGAAAACATTTTGAAAGTCTTGCCCAAATGTGGTTTTATGTTCGACGAAGGGTTAAAATTTTATCTGTGGAGGACTTCCGGTTATGGTGATGCGGAGCTAGATAGAGAAATACAGCACAGAACAGGCCCTTCGGCCCACGATGTTGCGCCAAACTTTTGTCCTAGGTTAATCATAGAATTTTGGACAATTTTTCATGGCCAATCCCCCCAACCTGCACATCTTTGGACTGTGGGAGGAAACCGGAGTACCCGGAGGAAACCTACGCAGTCACGGGGAGGATGTGCAGACTCCACACAGACAGCGACCCAAGTCGAAATCGAACTTGGGACCCTGGAGCTGTGAAGCAATTGTGCTATCCACAATGCTACCGTGCTGCCCTTAAGAAGTTAACCTACACTCCATTATTCTACCCTAATCCATGTACCTATCCAATAGCCGCTTGAAGGTCCCTAACTTTTCCGACTCAACTACTTCCACAGGCAGTGCATTCCATGCCCCCACTACTCTCTGGGTAAAGAACCTACCTCTGACATCCCTCTATATCTTCCACCATTTATCTTAAATTTATGTCCCCTTGTAATGGTGTGGTCCACCCGGGGAAAAAGTCTCTGACTGTCTACTCTATCTATTCCCCTAATCATCTTATAAACCGCTATCAAGTCACTCCTCATCCTTCTCCGTTCTAATGAGAAAAGGCCTAACACCCTCAACCTTTCCTCGTATGACCTACTCTCCATTCCAGGCAACATCCTGGTAAATCTCCTTTGCACCTTTTCCAAAGCTTCCACATCCTTCCTAAAATGAGGTGACCAGAACTGCACACAGTACTCCAAATGTGGCCTGACCAAGGTTTTGTAGAGCTGCATCATCACCTCACGGCTCTTAAATTCAATCCCTCTACTAATGAACGCTAGCACACCATAGGCCTTCTTCACAGCTCTATCCACTTGAGTGGCAACTTTCAAAGATCTATGAACATAGACCCCAAGATCTCTCTGCTCCTCCACATTGCCAAGAACCCTACCATTAACCCTATATTCCGCATTCATATTTGTCCTTCCAAAATGGACAACCTCACACTTGTCAGGGTTAAACTCCATCTGCCACTTCTCAGCCCAGCTCTGCATTCTATCTATGTCTCTTTGAAGCCGACAACAGCCCTCCTCACTATCCACAACTCCACCAATCTTCGTATCATCTGCAAATTTACTGACCCACCCTTCAACTCCCTCATCCAAGTCGTTAATGAAAATCACAAACAGCAGAGGACCCAGAACTGATCCCTGCGGTACACCACTGATAACTGGGCTCCAGGCTGAATATTTGCCATCCACCACCACTCTCTGTCTTCTATCGGTTAGCCAGTTTGTTATCCAACTGGCCAAATTTCCCACTATCCCATGCCTCCTTACTTTCTGCACAAGCCTACCATGGGGAACCTTATCAAATGCCTTACTAAAATCCATGTACACTACATCCACTGCTTTACCTTCATCCACATGCTTGGTCACCTCCTCAAAGAAGTCAATAAGACTTGTAAGGCAAGACCTACCCCTCACAAATCCGTGCTGACTATCCCTAATCAAGCAATGTCTTTCCAGATGCTCAGAAATCCTATCCCTCAGTACCCTTTCCATTACTTTGCCTACCACCGAAGTAAGACTAACTGGCCTGTAAATCCTAGGGTTATCCCTATTCCCTTTTTTGAACAGGGGCACGACATTCGCCACTCTCCAATCCTCTGGTACCACCCCTGTTGACAGTGAGGACGAAAAGATCATTGCCAACGGCTCTGCAATTTCATTTCTTGCTTCCCATAGAATCCTTGGATATATCCCGTCAGGCCCGGGGGACTTGTCTATCCTCAAGTTTTTCAAAACGCGCAACACATCTTCCTTCCTGACAAGTATCTCCTCAAGCTTATCAGTCTGCTTCACGCTGTCCTCTCCAACAATATGGCCCCTCTCGTTTGTAAATACTGAAGAAAAATACTTGTTCAAGACCTCTCCTATCTCATCAGACTCAATACACAATCTCCCGCTACTGTCCTTAATCGGACCTACCCTCGCTCTAGTCATTCTCATATTTCTCACATATGTGTAAAAGGCCTTGGGGTTTTCCTTGATCCTACCCGCCAAAGATTTTTCATGCCCTCTCTTAGCTCTCCTAATCCCTTTCTTCAGTTCCCTCCTGGCTATCTTGTATCCCTCCAGCGCCCTGTCTGAACCTTGTTTCTTCAGCCTTACACAAGTCTCCTTCTTCCTCTTAACAAGACATTCAACCTCTCTTGTCAACCATGGTTCCCTCACTCGACCATCTCTTCCCTGCCTGACAGGGACGTACATATCAAAGACACGCAGTACCTGTTCCTTGAACAAGTTCCACATTTCACTTGTGTCCTTCCCTGACAGCCTATGTTCCCAACTTCTGCACTTCAATTCTTGTCTGACAGCATTGTATTTACCCTTCCCCCAATTATAAACCTTGCCCTGTTGCACGGGGCCTTTAGCGGGGCTAAGCCGCACGTTCGGCGGCTACCGCTATTTTCGGACTTTGGGCTCTTTTTAGGGCCCGTAACGGCGCTAGACGGACTTTTCCCTGTGTGGGAAGACATCAGCTTCGCTTCTCTGCCGGTGGATGGACTGGACCAGGAGCGGGTCGGTCAAAAAATCAGCTCTGGAACAGAGAAAGGTGCGAGGGAGGAAGACCAAGATGGCGGCGGGCGGGGAATCGGCAGCGTGGAAGCAGTGGGCACAGGAGCTGCTCCATCGCTGCTTCAGGGAGCTGAAAGCTGAGCTGCTAGAACCGCTAAAGGCCTCGCTTGACAAGCTCCTGGCGACCCAGACGGCCCAGGGGGCAGAGATCCGCGAGGCCCGGCAAAAGGCCTCGGAGAATGAGGACAAAATCCTAGGCCTGGCGGTGAAGGTGGAGGCGCACGAGGTGCTCCACAAGAAATGGCAGGCGAGGCTGGAGGAAATGGAGAACCGCTCGCGGCGGAAGAATTTGTGGATCCTGGGCCTCCTGGAGGGGCTGGAGGGATCGGACTTGGGGGCCTACGTGGTCACGATGCTGAACTCGCTAATGGGAGCGGGGTCCTTCCAAGGGCCCTTGGAGCTGGAGGGGGCCCATCGAGTGTTGGTGAGAAGGCCCAAGCCTAACGAGCCGCCAAGGGCGGTGCTGGGCGGTTTCACCGGTTCGTCGACCGAGAATATGTGCTGAGGTGGGCTAAGAAGGAGAGAGCAGGAGGTGGGAGAATACAGAGGTCCGAATTTACCAGGACTGGAGCGCGGACGTGGCGAAAAAAAGGGCCGGTTATTAACGGTCGAAAGCAATGCTGCACAAGAGAGGGATGAAGTTTGGCATGTTACAGCCGGCGCGCCTCTGGGTCACTTATAAAGAGCCAGTATTACGTTGACTCCCCGGAAGAGGCCTGGGCCTTTGTCCAGGCAGAGAAGCTGGACTCGGACTGAGGATTGAGGAGGGGTTGGGGACTGATGTACAGTGTTCGGAGGCTCTGTTCTCCCTTGCTCTTTTGTGTTGGTTTTTGTTTTTGTTTTTCTTGTGGGAAAGCTTGGGGGATGTTTTGTAGGCCCATTGTGGCGCCGGCCTTCTCTTCCCGCGTTTTGGGTCGAGGGGCTGGGTTTAAGCTGCAGGCGCGGGCTTTTTCCCGTGCTGGACTCGGAATGGGAGGGGACTATGCCGGTCGGGGAGAAGAGTGGCAGTGTTACACCAGGGGGGGCGTCGTTGGGGTGGCGGGAGCAGCCGGGGTCAGCAGGAGCCAGCTGATTTACGGAAGTACAACGAGAGGGGCAATGCAGCTGGGGGGGGGGGGCCTAGCTAGGGGGGGTGGGGGGGGGGGAGGTGGGTGTTGGGCGTGGGGGGAGTAGGGGGGGTACCGGGTTGCCGCTGGAAGGGCCGAAGGGGAACTGATGGTATTAGGAGGGGTCGGGACGAGGATCTGCCACTTTGGGGAATGGGCCGTGCGGGGACTGCGGGCACGTGGTTGGCCGAGGAAGAGTTATGGCTAATCGGCAGAGAGGGAGGGTGAATAGCCCCCGATTCGGCTGGTCACATGGAATGTAAGGGGGCTGAATGGGCCGGTCAAGCGGGCCCAGGTGGTCGCACATTTGAAGGGGCTGGGGGCGGATGTGTCTATGCTCCAGGAGATGCACCTTAGGGTGGCGGATCAGGTAAGGTTGAGAAAGGGGTGGGTTGGGCAAGTGTTCCATTCGGGGTTGGATGTGAGGAACCGGGGGGGGTGGCGATTTTGGTGGGGTAGAGTATGTCGTTTGTGGCGTCCAGTGTGGTGGCGGATAGTTATGGCAGATATGTGATGGTGAGCGGTAGGATCCAGGGGGAGTGGGTGGTGCTGGTTAATGTGTACGCCCCAAATTGGGACGATGCAGGCTTTATGCAGCGTATGCTGGGCCGGATTCCAGACCTTGAGACGGGGGGGTTTGATAATGGGAGGAGATTTCAATACAGTGCTGGACCCAGCACTAGATCGCTCCAGGTCCAGGACGGGTAAGAGGCCGGCGGCGGCCACAGTTCGGAGGGGGTTCATGGACCAGATGGGAGGGGTGGATCCTTGGAGGTTTATGAGGCCGGGGGTTAGGGAATTCTCGTTCTTCTCCCACTTCCACAAGGCTTACTCCCGGATTGACTTTTTTGGCTTTAGCAGGGCGTTGATTCCGAGGGTGGTAGGTGCGGAATATTCGGCGATAGCCATCTCAGATCACGCCCCGCATTGGGTAGACCTGGAGCTGGGGGAGGGGAGTGACCAACGCCCGATGTGGAGGTTAGAGGTGGGGCTGCTGTCAGACGAGGAGGCGTGCGGGTGGGTCCGGAGGTGCATAGAGGGGTATTTAGAGACGAATGATAATGGGGAGGTGCAGGTGGGGGTGGTCTGGAAGGCGCTGAAGGCGGTGGTTGGGGGGGGAGCTGATTTCTATCAGGGCACATGGGGGGGGGGGGCGAGAAAGTGGGAGGGGAAGGTTGGTGGAAGAGATGGTCAGGGTGGACAGGAGGTACGCGGAGGTCCCGGAGGAAGGGCTATTGAGGAAGCGATGTAGCCTCCAAGCAGAGTTTGATATATTGACCACCAGGAAAGCGGAGGCGCAGTGGAGGAGGGCGGTAGGGGCAGCATACGAGTACGGGGAGAGGGCGAATTGGATGCTGGCGCACCAGCTCCGGAAGCGGGAGGCGGCGAAGGAGATAGGGGGAGTTAGGGATGGAGGAGGGAGTCTGGTACGGAGTGCGAGGAGCATTAACGGAGTGTTTAGGACCTTCTATGAGGAGTTAAACCGGTCAGTGCCCCCAGTGGAGGAGGGAGGAATGGACTACCTTTTGGGCAAGCTGGAGTTCCCGAGAGTGGAGGAGGAGCAGGTGGAGGGTCTGGGGGCCGCTGCTAGTGAGGACCTTGAATGAGGCAAGGGAAGGAGGCGGGGGGGGGGGGGGGGGGGGGGGGCTTTGCCCCCGACGATGTCCAGGGCGTTAATCTCATTGATTCTGAAACGGATAAGGACCCCCTTCAGTGTGGATCATATAGGCCGATTTCGCTCCTCAATGTGGATGCGAAACTGCTGGCCAAGATATTGGCCGGGAGGGTGGAGGATGTGGTGCCACAGGTTATTTACGAGAATCAAACGGGTTTTGTGAAGGGGAGGCAGTTGAACGTTAATGTGCGGAGGCTTCTCAATGTCATAATGATGCCGGTGGTGGACGGGGAGGCGGAGATAGTGGCGTCTATGGATGAGGAGAAGGCCTTTGACAGGGTGGAGTGGAGATACCTTTGGGAGGTTTTGAAGAGGTTCGGGTTTGATGAGGGATTTATTAGGTGGGTGACGCTGTTGTATGATGCCCCGGTGGTGAGTGTGGTGACGAATGGGAGGAGGTCGGAGAACTTTCGGTTGTCCCGGGGGATGAGGCAGGGGTGCCCACTGTCTCCCCTGCTGTTTGCTTTGGTGATCGAACCCCTGGCCATGGCGCTGATGCCGGAGGTGATGAGGATTCTTGGGGAGTTCGGGGACTTCTCTGGGTATAAGCTCAATGTGGGGAAGAGTGAGCTGTTCATGGTGCATTCGGGGGACCAGGAGAGAGAGATAGGGGAGCTTCCGCTGAAAAGGGCAGAGAGGAGCTTCAGATACCTGGGGGTCCAGACAGCCAGGAACTGGGGGGCCCTGCATAGGCTCAACTTTATGAAGCTGGTGGAGCAGATGGAGGAGGAGTTTAGGAGGTGGGATGTGTTGCCACTCTCCCTAGCGGGCAGGGTCCAGTCGGTCAAAATGAAGGTGTTCCCGAGGTTTCTGTTCCAATTCCAGTGTCTACCCATCATGATCCCGAAGGCTTTTTTCAGGAGGGTCAGTAGGAGTATTACGGGGTTTGTGTGGGCGCAGAAGACCCCGAGAGTGAGGAGGGTATTCCTGGAGCGGGGTAGGGAAGTGGGTGGGTTGGCGCTGCCCAACCTGTGTGGGTACTACTGGGCTGAGAACGAGGCAATGATACGTAAGTGGGTGATGGAGGGGGAGGGGGTGGCATGGAAGAGGTTGGAGGCGGCGTCCTGTGTGGATACGAGCTTGGAGGCGCTGGTGACAGCGCCGTTGCCGCTCCCCCCCAGCAGTGGAGGTGGGGTCTCTCCCCAGGGAATACCTTCAGGTATATGCAGATTAGGGCGTTTGTTAGGAGGCAGGTGGCGGAGTTTCCACTGTTGCCGTCTAGGGGGGTTCAGGACAGGGTGCTCTCGGGGACGTGGGTCGGTGAGGGGAGGATCTCGGCAATCTACCAAGTGATGCAGGAGGGGGAGGAGGCCTCGGTGGAGGAGCTGAAAGGTAAGTGGGAGGAGGAGCTGGGAGAGGAGATCGACGAGGGGACGTGAACGGATGCTTTGGGGAGGGTGAATTCCTCCTCCTCTTGCGCGAGGCTCAGTTTAATCCAACTAAAGGTGCTGCATAGGGCGCATATGACTGGGACCAGGCTGAGCCGGTTCTTTGGGAGAGAGGACAGGTGTGGCAGGTGTTCGGGGAGCCCAGCAAACCACACCCACATGTTCTGGGCGTGTCCTGTGTTGGAGGGCTTTTGGAGGGATGTTGCGGGGACTTTGTCAAGGGTGGTTGGCTCAAGGGTGGAGCCGGGCTGGGGGCTCGCAATTTTCGGGGTAGCATCGGAGCCGTGAGTGCAGGAGGCGAAAGAGGCCGGTATTCTGGCCTTTGCGTCCCTGGTAGCCCGGCGCAGGATTCTTTTACAGTGGAATGATGCGAAGCCCCCGAGCGCGGAATCCTGGATTAACAACATGGCTGGGTTCATCAGACTGGAGAGGGACAAGTTTGCCCTGAGGGGGTCGGTGCAAGGGTTCTTCCGGTGGTGGCAGCCGTTTCTAGACTTCCTGGCGGAGCATTAGGGGGTGGTCAACTTCAGCAGCAACCCGGGGGGGGGGGGGGGGGGGGGGGGGGGTGGTGGGGGGGGGTGGGGGGAGAGATGGGTGGGGGCCTTGTTCGCTATGGGGGATGGGTGTGTGGCTTCATGGTTTCATGCTTGAGATACCTTCAATCACGACACAGGAGAGAAGATAGGTGATTCAAAGGCTTTAATCATCTGAGAACAGAACAGCAGCCGAGAAGTGTGCTCATCACATGCTGCCGAGTGAGCCTCATCTTATATACCGTTTCCTGGGGGCGGAGCCAGAGGCGTAGTCCCCCAGGGTTCCAAGCCTGGTCTTAAAGGGCCAATGCATTAAAGGTAAGGTACCGTTACAGCAGCTACTGATAACATTCATCACAATGCTCATTATTTTGTTAATTTATTGCTTTTGTATTTGGGGGAGTTACTGTTTTTCCTTGTTTTGTTGGTTAAAATTCGTTGAAAATTTGAATAAAAATTATTTAAAATTTTTTTTTTTATCTGTGAGGTATGAGATTCCCTTATGGTGTTTCCAGTGAATAGCTTCAGACTGGAGCCTCGGCGAGTAATAGATAATATTGTGAAGGGGATTTGAGGAACTGAATTTAGCAGAAACAGGAAGGTGAGGATTCACACTGTAGACAATAAAGAGACAGTTGATGTGTCACTTCAGATCAAAATCAGATGGACCTTACATGCAGTGAATGCCGTGCTTACACAGACCAACTCACTTTCACTAGTCCTGGGGATCAATGCTACTTCCCTTACACATGTGGTCAGCTCAGCTCCCTGTGTACACCACGCTGCCAAAACACCCAACACGCTGACACCACTGGTGAAGACTTGCACTCTTCACTTCCCCTTCTGCTGCCCACTGGGTGTAAAATCAACATTGTGTCCAATCCCACTAGGGCTCCCACCTAGTTATTTTAATTAAAATTATTCCCAGAGATTCCAGGGAGAGATAGATCAAGGCAATGAAGATCAAAAAGCTTGGCTCCCACAACAACCCTCCATTGAGATTGGGGCCTTCAGCCCCAACTGGCCTTCAGTAGGGATAGAGGGCCATTTTAGGCCATTGTCCTCCTCCGCTACTGGGGAGTGTGAAAAGAGTGTGCCAGAGGACAGCTTTGTCCCCTATACATTTATTTACTGTTCTCAAACTGAATGAGCAGCTCCTGTTACACCAACTCCACCAATCACATCGGGGTAGAATTCAAAGGGCCCTTGTGAAAGCCTTGATCACAGTGACCAGCTTGTCTGAGGGGTACTCCGCTGGCGATCAAACTCCTGAAGTACAATTCTATCAACATTCTGCCCTGGGATCTTAAGTGGGAATCTCTCCCAATACTGCAATTGTTCAAGCAAACCGTTACTTTGCAACATATCACACAGGCCTCTCAGTTCCTGATTACAACTTCTCCTTTCAATCGTTCACCGTAAACCAAAGTACTCTGAAAAAACAGGCTCCCAAAGATGGAAAGAACCCACAAAGCTTCAAGAGACAGTACTCCAGATAACCAGCCATCAAAGGGGTAAAAGGGGGTACTAAATTCTAAGTACATTGGCTATGAAGCCATTTTGAATGTATTTGGGAAAGTACTTCAGTTCCTCTCTCAGTTATAGTTTCTCCTTTCAATATTTCGTCATATTTGAATTTAAAATTTTGAATGGTAAGGTGAGTTGACTTTCACAATTTCAGGAACAACGTAACAATGTTCTGATCAGGCAATCTTTTCAAAATATCAGCCCAAATCTTCCAGTCTCCAGATCGTCAATCCAAAATGTGTGTCGGGATCCCTGCGAAGGTTCTGATGCGTGGACCAAGTGGGAATTGCTCAGGAAGCTTCAACTTCTGTTGGGTAATTCTCCTGCTCCCCGGAATCCCCTGCCAATGTCTCAGACTCTGAGCTAGAATCAGAGACTTCAGACAGTTCTGCGGTACACACCTGGATTGGTACCCAGGAAACGTTGGGCGGAGTAAAACCTAGGCCGTTTGCCAGCAGCAGGATTCTCTGGTCCTGCTGGCCCTGCTCCCCCGCCCGCGGGTTTCCCGGAGGCTAAGTGCGGCTTCAATGGGAAAGTCCATTGAGTGGCTGGAATAGAGAATCCTGCCACCAGCAAACGGCGCACTGCCTCCCGCTGCTGAGGAGCACACAGCAAGGAGACCGGAAAAATCAGCCCCTAGTCTAACAACTAGGTAGATAGATACATAGAAGATAGGAGCAGTAGGAGGCTTTTTGGCCCTTCGAGCCTGCTGTGCTATTCACCGCGTTCATGGCTGATCATCCAATTCAATAGCCGAATAATGCTTTCTCCTGATAACCTTTGATCCCATTCTCCCCAAATGCTTAATCTAGCCGCCCCTTGAATATATTCAATGTTTTGGCATTAACTACTTCCTGTGGTAATGAATTCCACAGGCTCAACACTCTTTGGGTGAAGAAATGTCTCCTCATCTCTGTCCAAAATAGTTTACCCTGAATCCTCAGACTGTGACCCCTGGTTCTGAACACACCTACCATCGGGAACATCTTCCTGCATCTACCCTGTCTAGTCCTGTTAGAATTTTATAAGTCTCTATGAGATCCCCCCTCATTCTTCTGAACTCCAGCGAGAACAATCCCAACCTAGTCAATCTCTCCTCATATGACAGTCCCGCCATCCCTGGAATCAGTCTGGTAAACCTTCGCTGCACTCCCTCGAGAGCAAGAACATCCTTCCTCAGAAAAGGAGACCAAAGCTGCACACAATACTCCAGGTGTGGCCTCACCAAGGCCCTGTATAACTGCAATAACACATTCCTGCTCCTGTACTCGAAACTTCTCGTAATGAAGGTCAACATACCATTAGCCTTCTTTACCGCCTGCTGCACCTGCATGCTGACCTTCAGCGACTGGTGCGTAAGGACACCCAGGTCCCGCTGCACACTCTCCTCTATCAATTTACAACTGTTCAGGTAGTAATCTGCCTTCCTGTTTTTGCTTCCAAAGTGAATACGTAACTCATACTTATTCAAACTGTACTGCATCTGCCATTAATTTGCCCACTCGCCCAACCTGTCCAGATCATGCTGTAGGATCTCTGCATCCTCGTCACAGTTCACCCTCCCACCCAACTTGGTATCGTCCGCAAAATTTGAGATGTTACATTTTGTTCCCTCATCCAAATCATTAATATATTCTGTGAATAGCTGGGGTCCCAGCACCAATCCCAGTGACACCCCACTAGTTACCGCCTGCCAATTTGAAAAGGACCCATTAATTCCTACTCTTTGTTTCTTCTTGCCAACCGGTTTTCCATCCACCTCAATACACTCTAGGATGCAGATTATCAGGCCCTGGGGATTTATCTACCTTCAATCCCATCAATTATCCCAGCACCATTTCTCTACTAATATTGATCCCCCTCAGTTCTTCCCTCTCACTAAACCTTTCATTCTCCAACATTTCTGGTATCTGATTTGTGCCCTCTTTTGTGAAGACAGAACCAAAGTAGGTAACTACACAACCGACCCCCCCCAAGCCCCGCACCACCCCCCCGCAATCATTCATGTTGACTCCTAACACATCCCTTGACCCCCGACTACCCTCCAAATCACGAACTATACCCTCACCACCCAACTACCCCTGAACCTGATCCGACCAAGATGTGCAGGTTAGGAGAGTTGGCAATGGGCAGCAGGGTGGCGCAGTAGTTAGCACTGGGACTACAGCGCTCAGGACCCGAGTTCGAATCCCAGCCCTGGATCACTGTTCCGTGTGGAGTTTGCACATTCTCCTCGTGTCTGCGTGGGTTTCACCCCCACAACCCAAAGATATGCAGGTGAGGTGGATTGGCTAAATTGTCCCTTAATTGGGAAAAAAAATAATTGGGTGCTCTAAATTTATAAAAAAATAAAAGGTGCGTTGGCAATGCTAAATTGCCCCTTAGTGTCCAGGGGTGTCCACGGTGGGTGGGGCAGCGGGGTGGTGGTGATAGGGCGGGTGTAAGGTGCTCATTTGGAGGGTCAGCACAGACTCAATGGGTCAAATGGCCTCCTCCTCCACTGCAGGGATTCTACGATTTCTACATCAACCCCGACCTGATCACCTCATCCAACTCAACTCACCTGCCCACTTACCATACACCTGCCACCTTACCCACCAGCCCCTCACCGACCGACCCCCTCACCCACCAGTCCCTCACTCACCGACCCCCTCACCCACCAGCACCTCACCCATCAGGCCCTCATCTGACCTTGGGTGACTGGCTGTGTGGAGTTTGCACATTCTCCCTGTGTCTGCATGGGTTTCCTCCGGGTGCTCCGGTTCTCTACCACAGTCCAAAGATGAGCGGTAGACAGATGGATGAAGAATAATGGTAAAGCACATATTCACCAGGATGCTGGTCTCAGGAAATACAAATATGGAGAAAGACTCAGAAATCTCGGGATATTTTCATTGGCTATGAAATGATGGGCAGCATGGTAGCACAGTGGTTAGCACAGTTGTTTCACAGCTCCAGGGTCCCAGGTTCAATTCCCGACTTGGTCACTGTCTGTGCGGAGTCTGCACATTCTCTCCGTGTTTGCATGGGTTTCCTCCGAGTGCGCCGGTTTCCAACCACAGTCCAAAGATGTGCAGGTTAGGTAGATTGGCTATGCTAAATTGCCATTAGTGTCCAAAAATGGTTAGGTGGGGTTATGGGGATAGGGTGGAGGTGTGGGGATCGGGTGGAGGTATGGGCTTAGGTCGGGTGCTCTTTCCAAGGGCCGGTGCAGACTCGATGGGCTGAATGGCCTCCTTCTGCACTGTAGATTCTATGGGATAATTTAATACAAACATTTAGAACTAGGGAGCAATAGGATAGAAACCAGACTGTTTCCTGTGATCATGGGTGACAATGAAGGAACACAGATATAAAATTAAATGGACGAGACCAGAAAAAACAATTTTATAAAAAGTCAGTGACTGAAACAGACACCATGAGAACACTTAGGAGGGAGATATAGGTAATTAAGAGAATAGAGAACAGGGTGGGTATATGGGATTGGAGAGCTGCTCATGTCAATGTTAAACAGGCTGATTGGGATGTTCCTGGGGAGGAATTTGTATCTTCCATACTCGATTTGTTGCAGAAGCTCTTCTGCAGTCTTACCTCAGCAGTTTTTCTCAGATATTTTGAGGTTGGAGAACTGGGTTAACTGGGTAACCTGTGGGTTAGCACAAACCACAACGAGAGATTGGCAGATAACATTGCACTGATTGCAGAGTCAGAAGTGGCTCTGCAGAAAATTGTTAATAAAGTGACTTGGATGTAGGGATACAAGATACTACAGCCAAATTTGCAGATGACACTAAAATAGGCGTGAAAGTAAGTTGCAATGAGGAATTAAGAAATGTACAAATGGACATAGATAGGTTAGGGGAGTGGGCCAAAATTTGGCAGATGGAGTTTAAAGTGGATGAGTGTGAGGTTATCCACTTTGGTCGGAAAAATGGAAAGGCAACTTCTTATCTCAATGGAGAGAAATTTCAGAGTGTTCCGGTGCAGAGGGATCTGGGTGTCCTCGTGCAGGAATCGCAGAAAACTAGTATGCCGGTACAGCAGGCAATGAGTAAGGCTAATTGAATTTTAGCATTTATAGCTAATGGAATAGAATACAAAAGCAGGGAAGTGTTGCTCAACTGTACACAGCTTAGGGCAGCATGGTGGCCTAGTGGTTAGCACAACTGCCTCACGGCGCTGAGGGCCCAGGTTCGATCCCGGCTCTGGGTCACTGTCCGTGTGGAGTTTGCACATTCTCCCCGTGTCTGCGTGGGTTTCGCCCCCACAACCCAAAAATGTGCAGAGTAGGTGGATTGGCCACGCTAAATTGCCCCTTAATTGGAAAAAATAATTGGGTAATCTAAATTTATAAAAAAACACTACACAGCTTTGGTGAGACTGCACCTGGAGTACTCTGTACAGTTTTGGTCTCCTTATTTGAGGAGGTATGTAGTTGCATCAGAGGCAGTTCAGAGGAGGTTCACTGAGATGAGGGGTTTGTCTTTTGAAGAGAGATTGAGAAGTTTAGGCCTACAATCTCAAGTTTAGAAGAATGAAAGGAGATCTAATTGAGGTATATAAAATGACGTTCTGAACTCTCCCTCTGTGTACCCGAACAGGCGCCGGAATGTGGCGGCTCGGGGCTTTTCAAAGTAACCTCATTGCAATGTAAGCCTACTTGTGACAATAAAGGTTATTATTATTATTATTATGAGCAAAAGTACTGACAAAGGAGATATAGAGCGGATGTTTCCTCTTGTGGAACAATCTAGAATGAGAGGTCATAATTTTAGGATAAAGGGTAGCAAATTTAAAACACAGTTGAGGAGAAATTGCGGGCAGGATTCTCTATCGGCTGGATCCTCCCCTTCGCCGGCAGAGCACTCACGCCCGCGGATTTCCCGACGGTGTAAGGGAGGCCACAACGGGAAACCTCGTTGGTTGGCTGCCGGGATGGAGGATCCCGCTGCTGGTGGGGCGCACCGCGTCAGAAAACAGGTCTAGCGGGACGGAGAATCCCGCCCTACTTCTCTCAAAGGGTGGTGAACCTGTGGAATGTCAGGACTTTGTGTAGATGTGAGGAGATAGACAGATTGTAATTAGTAATAGGTTGAAGGGTTATGGTGAACGGGCAGGAGAGTGGAGTTGAGGCTGATCGATTAGCCATGATCGTATTGAATGGTGGAGCAGGTATGAGGGGCTAAATTCCCTGGTACCAATGTTCTTATGAAAGCAAAGAATGAGGAATGTGGATTACCAATGGATGTGAAGACGAGCAAAGCAATGATAATGAGCAGAGTATGAACCATAGAGATCGACACTGAACTAAATAGACAAGTCCTGGAATAAGTGAAAAGATTCATATCCCCTTGGGCAGATTATCACAGAGGGGAGGTGCGATTGTGAAATCCAAAAGGAGAATCAAGATCGCTAAAACCAGCTTTGCCAGAAAGAAGGGCGTGTTAAAATTAAAGAAAATGAAGCTGAATCTGAGGAAAACAATGTTGAGCTGCTACATTTCTTTGTCCATGTTCTCTATGCCTCAGGGAAATGGACAACAAACCAAGAGACTATGATCAGCATTTGAGATGTGGGCATTTAGGAAGATATTCTACATACCTTACACGAATAACAAAACCATTTGAGCAAGTAGTGGAAATGCTGGAGAAAAGAGGAAATTCGTGAATATTTTGTGAAAGAGAATATTTCAGTCATATCATTCAAGCAGGTGGTAAACAGAGATCGTGACTGCGAGAGAAGATTGATAGAAAATATATGAGAGGAAAGCAGAGGAGAAATTTGATGATGGATATCATGGACTGGATGCAATTTCACGATGCATCGTATTGAACGGCGGAGCATTCAATGAATCTATTAAATTCTAACAGGACTAGACGAGGTAGATGCAAGAAGGAAGTTCCCAATGGTGGGTGTATCAGACCAAGGTTTTTATAAATGACTTGGATGAGGAAGTGGAAGGGTGGGTTAGTAAGTTTGCCGATGACACGAAGATTGGTGGAGTTGTAGATAGTGTCAAGGGCTGTTGCAGGTTACAACAGGACATTGACAGGATGCAGAGCTGGGCTGAGAAGTGGCAGATGGAGTTCAACCTATATAAATGTGAAGTGATTCATTTTGGAAGGTCAAATTCGAATGCTGAATACAGGGTTAAAGACAGGATTCTTGGAAGTGTGGAGGAACAGAGGGATCTTGGGGTCCACGTACATAGATCCCTCAAAGTTTCCACCCAGGTTGATAGGGTTGTTAAGAAGGCGTATGGTGTGTTGGCTTTCATTAACAGGGGGATTGAGTTCAAGAGCCGTGAGGTTTCGCTCCAGCTTTATAAAATCCTGGTTAGACCACACTTGGAATTTTGTGTCCAGTTCTGGTCGCCTCATTATAGGAGGGATGTGGACACTGTGGAGAGGGTGAAGAGGAGATTTACCAGGATGCTGCCTGGACTGGAGGGCATGTCTGATGAAGAAAGATTGAGGGATCTAGGGCTTTCCTCATTGGAGCAAAGAAGGAAGAGAGGTGACTTGATAGAGGATTAGGTGAGGAGAGGCATGGATAAAGTGGATAGCCAGAGACTTTTCTCCAGGGCGGAAATGGCTGTCACAAGGGGACATAATGTTTTCAAGAAGCAGTTGTACTTTAGGCAGTCAGGAGTGGATTAATAATTGCAGAATTCCCAGTCTCTGATCAGTTCAGCAACACTGAGCAAAGGAGAGATAGTTCAATTCCCTTATGTTATCAGCCATGGGTCAGTTGATGCTAATCTTGCCTCTAAGTCACAAGATTCTGGGTTCAGGTCCCGCTCCAGGACTTGAGCCTAAAAGTCAAGGTAGACACTGCAGTACAGTACTGAAGGAATGCTGCACAGTTAGAGATGCCATCCTTCAGGGCCCCATCTTGCTCTGAAGACTGTAGCTAATCTGGCACTATTTTGGTGAAGAGCAGCGGAGTTATCCTGGTCAATGTTTATTCCTCGTCCAGCATCACAATAACACCTCACCTGGTCAATATTATAGTGCTGTTTGTGGAATCTTGCTGTGCGCAAATGTGCTGCCAGGTTTCCCACATATCTACACTTCAAAGGTATCTTATTGGCTAGAGAAATCTTTGAAATGATCCATGGGGGTGGTTATTCTTTAATTGGGTCATTGGAGATGGTCACTGCCCGGCACTTACCCGGTGCTAGTGTTACTTGTCACTTACTAGCCCAAGCCAGACTCTTGTCCAAGCATGTGGACAGGGACTGCTTCAGTATCTGAGGTGTTATGAATGGTGCTGAACATGGTACGATAATCATTCTTCTGACCATATAATGGAAGGAAAGTCATTGATGAAGCAGCTGAACATGGTTGGGTCTGGGGCACCACCCTGAGGGATTCCTGCAGTGATGTCCTGGAGCTGAGATGATTGACTTTCAACCATCACAGCCATCTATCTGCCTTTGTGACGGGCATGACTCCAACCAGCGGAGAGTTTTCCCCTGGTTCCCATTGACTTCAATTTTCCTTGATGCTGCACCTGGTCAAATGCTGCCTTGATGTCAAAGGCAGTCACTCTTGCCTCTGGAATTCAGCTCTTTGGCCCATGATTGGACCAAGGCTGTATTGAGGTCAGCAGCCTTGTGGCCCTGGTGGTACGCGTATTTCTTCAATCATTTCCCACAGCATCCTTGGACATAACAAATCTCACCCTAGTGCCTTGTTTTCCACGAGCTGAACTAACACAAATAATACTTTCCTTTTTTAAAAAATTGATCCTATTGAAACACTTCCTTATTATCTGTTCTTGTTGCCCTGTCGAGACATGCAGACAGCTTGACAGCACTTTGAATAGTGACCATTTCTGTCTTTGTTGCCGCGCCTCACAGAACAAGATCATACACAATAAAATTAACAAAACCTCAACTGGACCTGGGCCAGGAAACTCACAGCCGCAGGAATTTTCAATGTCAGTTGTGAGGGCCGGGATTTTCCAGCCTTGTCTATGGCCGGGATTTTCCGATGCTGCCATACTTTTGGCTGGCTCTCCAAATTTCCCATTCCTACCCACAACTGAACTGGAATGACCCAGTCAAGGAAACAAAAGAATTGACTGGAACCCTGGATTCATAACGGGGAAAGAATGGCTAAGGCATGCTGGGAATATTGGCCCATGTCAAAACCTGTCTGGCAAACGGTCTGGAAAGCTACAGATAACGAAGCCTGCGGAAGCCCATGGGAAGCACTAAGTGCCAATCACGGGAGAGGCAGAATGGAAAGCCACTGGAAACCCGTTTTTTGTCGACAGGAATTGTATTAAGAGCAGCAAAGGAGGGTGAGCAGTGGATGTGGTCCCTGCCTCCGAGCCAAGGCGCTCAAATCCCACTCCAGGAATCGATGGCTGAGGAAGGTGTGTTCATAACAGAGCCAAACGGTTTGATGATCAATCTGTAAATCCTTCCAATACACCGGTGGTAGGAGCGAGTCTCTCGGTCAGCTAGAACCACGTGTTAGCTGCAGTACCACAGCCTCCCCATGATGAAATACTCTTTGTGCAAGTACTTGCGATACACCCGGAGCTAATGGATACGTTAGGTAGCGGCCAGGGAATCCAGAGGGAGATGCCAGCGGCATTCCAGCAACTCCATACCCCATTGGAGGAGTCCCCCAAAGGCTTCGGGCACAGGTGATGGCGCCGGAAATGAGTGGCACTGAGGCAACACTGCTAGGGTGGCGACCGCAGCGGATTGCCTGGTGCGCGACATCAGCAGCACGAGTGAAGGTGTGTCCAAGGCGGCGCGCAGTCGGTGACGGCCATGGCTGAGACATGCCAGGCTGACCTTGATGAGGTTCTGCAGGACATGTCCCACATGAAGGGCATGGCTGAAGCGCTGTGGAGCTTGTCCCAATCGCAGGTGAGCATTGCCAAATCACTGGAGCATGTCCCAGTCGCTGAGCGCATCAACACCAGGGTGTTTACATTGGGGAGCCGCCAGGGCTGGCAGAGCTAGATGGCACAGGGGCAGCCGGGGCTCAAACAGCTGCCGCTCTGTCCTGAGGGAAACCCCAGGGCCCTATATGCACCGACAGGAGGAGGGGATGTTGTGTGGCAACCCGGAACATCCTATGGGCAGGCGACAGTGGTCACCAGCTCCCCGCATTAGACTGCTTTGATGAAGCCGTTTTTCCCAGCCAGCACCCGGGAACAGAGCAGCACGGCTGTGCATGTGCTGCCGCCAATTGTGCCGGGACTCTGCGGTCCCAAAGACCCCAGAGGACACCTACCTACGGCACAGAAGGCCACAGGACACGATAAGCAGCTAGCTGCCTCAACCTCTGCTGTGCATCCTATGGGATATAACTAGACGTAGCGGTGGAGTTGGGAAGGCCCAGCACATCGAGGATCACTGAGGGGGCGAGGGTAGGTGGGGAGTAAGGAGGGGAATGTGTGTGGAGGGGGGATGGGCATTTTGGGGGATTGGGGGTGGGGCCTGTGGGGAGGGATGGAGGGTAGGGGCTGCGGGAAAGGAGGGAGAGTTGCACCATCGGGATAGCGGGGCAGTGGTGTATACTTCTATGAGGGACATTAAAATACACTCACCACAGCCAGTATGACGCATCTGGCACTTTGTTCCATGATGCGGGCCGACTGCCAGACTCATGCCCCATCCCCCCATCATGGCCGCACCCCCACCCCCGCCCTAGCCCGACACGCCTTTCCCATACACATCCGGCTGCGAACATGTGTCCAAGGCCGAGGCCCATCCCTGGCTGATCAAAGGTTGGCCACATGCTACATGGCCTGCCCACCCACGGGAATTCACTTGGGTTTTGTGAAGTGCTTACTTAACCACGAATGCGAATTCTCGATTAACAGACAGGCAGGGGTTAGAGTTGCCCCCATACAGGAACACAGGGTCCAGGGGTTGGCATGGTGAACCCACGCACGTGCCCCCCCCCCCGGAGACCCCCAGCCCCCCCATGGCGGCTCACCTCAGCGCCCCCCCCCCCCCCCCGGGCTGTACCCACCAGTTGCATGCCCAGTACGCATCCCCCCTCCCCCAGCACAGGGGCAGCTTGCCCAGTGCCCCTGGGCTCACTGCCTATGAATGAAGATGGCTGTCACCCTCTCGGCTCCACGCAGCAACCCATCCGCCAGGTTCACGTTTTTCAAAAGGAGTACCAATCGGTGCCAGCGTGACCACCGTGTTGGGGAGGCCGGTGAATCATGTGAGGCCATTGGACATGGGGTTGCTCCGATTAATTGTATGGAAACAGGGCTTAAGTGGTGAGAATTGGTTTTTCGCCTCACTTTGGTGGGAACCTGATTTTACCTACGGGAGTGGCCAGTTGCATCACAACTGGTTAGGCGCCCGGCGTAGTTCTCATTTTCCGCCTCTTCCGCAATTCACCAGCCTCATTTTGCTCGAGCGAGAGCGCAACAAGGCCGGAGAATATTGCCCAAAATTAAAAACTGAGAGTTCCTTTCCTGAATTTCTCTATAATTGTAATATTGGAAAGTTTGATAATCACTTCCCTTAGTTGGAAATCCCCTTGTGCTGGTTTAGCACACTGGGCTAAATCACTGGCTTTGAAAGCAGGCCAAGGCAGGCCAGCAGCATGGTTCAATTCCCGTACCAGCCTCCCCGAACAGGCGCCGGAATGTGGCGACTAGGGGCTTTTCACAGTAACTTCATTGAAGTCTACTCGTGACAATAAGCGATTTTCATTACATTTCATTTCAATTTCAGGTTACTTCCAGCCATTGATATTGTGTATATCTTGTCCAGCAGGAGACAAAGACAGAGGTAAGGTAAAGTCGCCACAGTCCCAGATGGCCAGAGGCTGCTTTCCCCTTTGAGGGAGAGAACTGACTGATGGTAGTTTAAATTGATGATCACCACACCTCAGACGAGGGGCAAGGCTGGGAAGGCAGGGCCTTCATGAAAGGCAAAACACAATAATACAATCTCGGATATTCAACCTCCTAGATTTATCTCATAAACAGGAAATCAGAGATATAGAAACAGTCAAGTCTGCGTTGCTCCTTATTGTCAACACTTCTGCTCTGCATTTTCTGTATCTAAACCATGAGGAGGCAGACCGTGCACTTCCAGCAGTGCAGGGCTCATTCAGTCCTGCACGGCTCTCCCAGGAGTGAAGCTCCCCCTCAGTCCTGCACCGCTCCCCCAGCAGTGCAGCTCTCCCTCAGTCCTGCACGGCTCCCCCAGCAGTGCAGCTCTCCCTCAGTCCTGCATCGCTCTCCCAGCAGTGCAGCTCTCCCTCAGTCCTGCATCGCTCCCCCAGCAGTGCAGCTCTCCCTCAGTCCTGCACGGCTCCCCCAGCAGTGCAGCTCTCCCTCAGTCCTGCACCGCTCCCCCAGCTGTGCAGCTCTCCCTCAGTCCTGCACGGCTTCCCCAGCTGTGCAGCTCTCCCTCAGTCCTGCACGGCTCCCCCAGCAGTGCAGCTCTCCCTCAGTCCTGCACAGCTCCCCCAGCAGTGCAGCTCTCCCTCAGTCCTGCACGGCTCCCCCAGCAGTGCAGCTCTCCCTCAGTCCTGCACGGCTCCCCCAGCAGTGCAGCTCTCCCTCAGTCCTGCATCGCTCTCCCATCTGCGCAGCTCTCCCTCAGTCCTGCACGGCTTCCCCAGCTGTGCAGCTCTCCCTCAGTCCTGCATTGCTCTCCCAGCTGTGCAGCTCTCCCTCAGTCCTGCACGGCTTCCCCAGCTGTGCAGCTCTCCCTCAGTCCTGCACTGCTCCCCCAGCAGTGCAGCTCTCCCTCAGTCCTGCACGGCTCACCCAGCTGTGCAGCTCTCCCTCAGTCCTGCACTGCTCTCCCAGCTGTGCGGCTCTCCCTGAGTCCTGCACTATTCCCCCAGCAGTGCAGCTCTCCCTCAGTTCTGCACCCAGCTGTGCAGCTCTCCCTCAGTCCTGCACCGCTCCCCCAGCTGTGCAGCTCTCCCTCAGTCCTGCACCGCTCCCCCAGCAGTGCAGCTCTCGCTCAGTCCTGCACCGCTCCCCCAGCAGTGCAGGGCTCGTTCAGTCCTGCACGGCTCTCCCAGCAGTGCAGCTCTCCCTCAGTCCTGCACGGCTCCCCCAGCAGCGCAGCTCTCCCTCAGTCCTGCACCGCTCTCCCAGCAGTGCAGCTCTCCCTCAGTCCTGCATCGCTCTCCCAGCAGTGCAGCTCTCCCTCAGTCCTGCATCGCTCCCCCAGCAGTGCAGCTCTCCCTCAGTCCTGCACCGCTCCCCCAGCAGTGCAGCTCTCCCTCAGTCCTGCATCGCTCTCCCAGCAGTGCAGCTCTCCCTCAGTCCTGCACCGCTCCCCCAGCAGTGCAGCTCTCCCTCAGTCCTGCATCGCTCTCCCAGCAGTGCAGCTCTCCCTCAGTCCTGCACCGCTCCCCCAGCAGTGCAGCTCTCCCTCAGTCCTGCACCGCTCCCCCAGCAGTGCAGCTCTCCCTCAGTCCTGCACGGCTCCCCCAGCAGTGCAGCTCTCCCTCAGTCCTGCACGGCTTCCCCAGCTGTGCAGCTCTCCCTCAGTCCTGCATTGCTCCCCCAGCAGTGCAGCTCTCCCTCAGTCCTGCACGGCTTCCCCAGCTGTGCAGCTCTCCCTCAGTCCTGCATTGCTCTCCCAGCTGTGCAGCTCTCCCTCAGTCCTGCACGGCTTCCCCAGCTGTGCAGCTCTCCCTCAGTCCTGCACTGCTCTCCCAGCTGTGCGGCTCTCCCTGAGTCCTGCACTATTCCCCCAGCAGTGCAGCTCTCCCTCAGTCCTGCACTGCTCCCCCAGCAGTGCAGCTCTCCCTCAGTCCTGCACTATTCCCCCAGCAGTGCAGCTCTCCCTCAGTCCTGCACTGCTCCCCTAGCAGTGCAGCTCTCACTCAGTCCTGCATGGCTCCCCCAACAGTGGAGCTCTCCCTCAGTCCTGCACTGCTCCCCCAGCAGTGCAGCTCTCCCTCAGTCCTGCATCGCTCTCCCAGCAGTGCAGCTCTCCCTCAGTCCTGCACGGCTCCCCCAACAGTGCAGCTCTCCCTCAGTCCTGCACTGCTCCCCCAGCAGTGCAGCTCTCCCTCAGTCCTGCACCCAGCTGTGCAGCTCTCACTCAGTTCTGCACCCAGCTGTGCAGCTCTCCCTCAGTTCTGCACCCAGCTGTGCAGCTCTCCCTCAGTCCTGCACTGCTCCCCCAGCTGTGCAGCTCTCCCTCAGTCCTGCACCGCTCCCCCAGCAGTGCAGCTCTCCCTCAGTCCTGCACCGCTCCCCCAGCAGTGCAGGGCTTGCTCAGTCCCTCAATCAAGTCGCCTTTTACTCTTCTCATCTCCAGCAAATACAAGCCTAGCCTGTCTAATCTTTCCTCACAGGACAACCCGCCCATTCCATGTATTAGTGTGGTAAAACTTCTCTGAACTGATTCCATACATACATACATACATTCCTTCTTGATAAGGCAACACAAAATCCAGATGTGGTATCACCATTGCCCTGTATAACTGTAGCATAAACTCCATACTTTTGTTTTATTGTATTTCACTCGCAAAAAACAACAACATTCTGTTGACTTTCCAATAACGTGCTGTACCTTCATATTAACTTTTTGTGAGTCATGCACCAACATGCCTAGATCCCACGGAATCTCGGAGCTCTGTAATCTGTCATCATTTTGAAAATATGTTTCCTTCTCCTGACAAAGTGGACAATTTTGTACTTGCCCACTTTATACTCCATTTGCCAGATCTCTGCCCACACACTTAATCTAACCATGTCCTTTTGTAACCTCCATAAGTCCTCTTTACATCTTACTGTCATACCTATCTTTGTATCATCAGCAAACCGAGCAATCATACCATTGATCCCTTGATCCAAATCATTTGAGGTCCCAGCACTGATCCTTGTGGCACACCACTCATCACACATCCTGCCAACCAGAAAATGATCTATTTATGCCAACTCTCTGTTTCCTGTTAGCTACTCAATCTTCTGTACATGTCAATATGTTACCACTATAACATGAGCTTTTATTTTTCGGAATAATGTTTGATGTGGCACCTTATCAAATGCCTTCTGGCAGTGCATTCATCACTTTATCCACAGCTTATTCTACTTCTTCAAATAACCCCAATAAATTGGTTAAACATTATTTCCTTTTCACAAAACCATGTTGACTCTGCTCGATTGCCTTGAAGTTCCCCAAGTGCCCTGCTATAACATCTTTAATAATGGCCCCTAACATTTTCCCTATGACAGAAGTTAAGCTAACTAGCCTATAGTTTCTCGCTTTATGCCTCCCTCTCTTTTTGAATAATGCTATCTTCCAATCTAAAAGAACCTTCCCCAAATCCAGGAAATTTTGGAAAACTGAAACCAACAGAGCATTGATCTCATCAGCCACTTATTTCAAGGCCATAAGGTGAAGTCCACCCGGATCTTGGGATTAGTCAGCCCGCAGACCCAACAATTTTCTCAGTACCACTTCCCTGGGGCATGTAATTTTCCTGAGTTCCTCCCTAATTTACAGCTATTTCTGAGATGTTGATTGTATTCGCTATAGTGAAGAATAATGAAAAATACCTGTTCAATTCATCCGCATCTCGTTATTTTCCATTCTTAATTCACCAGACACACTCTCTAAAGGACCAATGCTCACACTTGTAAAAATATTTATAGAGGCTCTTACTATCTGTTTTTGTTTCTTGCCAACTTTCTCTCATACTCTAAGTTTCCCCCCCCTTATTAATCTTTTAGTCATTCTTTGCTGTTTTACATTCTCTCCAATCTTCTGACCTGTTGCCCATCTTTACACAATTGTAAGCTTTTTCTTTAAGTTTGATATTTGCTTTAACCCTTCTAGCTGACCATGGACGGTGGGTCCACCCCTTGGAATTTTTCTTTCTCGTGGGAATGTAACTTTACTGCATATTCTGAAATATTTCCTTAAATGTCTGCCACTGCTTCTCAATTGACCGATCCCTTAACCTAAGTTGCCAGTTCACTTTAGCTAGCTCTGCTTTCACACCCTCATAATTGCTCTTATTTAAGTTTACAACACTTTTTTTCTTCATTTTCGGGATGTGGGCATTGCTGGCTGGACCAGCATTTATTGTCTATCCCTAGTTGTCCTTGAGCTGCCTTTTTGAAATGCATTCCATTTGGTGTCGGTACACCCACAGTGCTGTTAGGGAGGGAGTTCCAGGATTCTGACCCAGCAACATTGATGGAACGACAATAAATCTACATGTCAGGATGGTGAATGACTTGGAGAGAAACCTCCAGGTAGTGGTGTTCCCGTGTGTCTGCTGCCCTTGTCCTTCTAGATTCTAGGGGCCGTGGGTTTGAAAGTGTCATACTCACTCTTCTTTCCTTTAAACTGAATGTAGCATTCAATAATATTATGATCACTGCTACCTTGGGGCTCCTTCAATATGAGGTTATTAATTAATCCTACCTCGCTGCACAATACCAGGTTTAGTTTAGCCTGCTCTCTGGTTAGTTTCAGAGCGTGCTGTTCTAAGAAACTATCCCAAAAACATTCTAAGAATTCCTCATCTATGCCATCTTGGCTCATCTGATTTTTCCAGTCTATATGTAGATTCCCCATGATTATTACCCTTCTGATATGATCCCATTACTCCTTTTCTTATACCCTGTCCGACTGTGTGGTTACTGTAAGAGGGCCTGTACACCTCTCCCACCTTGTCTTCATCATTTCACATCTCTACCCAAACCACTCCTACAGCCTGGTTATCTCAACTTAGGTCATCCTCCTTTAATGTACTAATACCATTATAAATTAACAGAGCTACCCCTGCATCTTTTCTTAGCTTACTGTCTTTCTTAAATATCACATACCCTTCAATATTCAGGCCCCAATCCATGCCACCCTGCAGCTATGTCTCGCTGCATATCATACTTATTTATTTCTGTTTGCGCTATTGGTTCAGCTGTTTTATGTTAAATGCTACAAGCATGCAAACAGACCATGTCATTTTGTACTTTTATTATTTATGTAACCTCTATCTATATCTGCTGACTTACTCTTAGATTTATATTCTCTGTCCCTTCCTGTCACTGTCTGTTTATCAAAACCTTTAATAATTCCTGTCTCTCTTGCCTTGTTGTTACTCTATGGATTTATCATATCTTCCCCAAATTTGATCCCTTACCTCCACTATTTAGTTTAAAACCCTCTCTATTTCCTTAGTTACATGGCTAGCAGGAACAGGGGCCCTATCACAATCGGGTGTAACCGTCCTAAAGTTACAGTCCCCACTTTCCGAGTACTGGTACCAGGTCCCCACGATCAGAGCCCACTTCTCACACACCCAGGGCGGAATTCTCCCATTCGGCGGCAGAGTGTCCACGCCGTCGGAAACGCCGACACGTTTCATGACGGTGTGTATGGGCCGCTGGGAATACTGATTCTGGCCCCTACAGTGGGGCCAGCATGGCGCTGGAGCACTTCACGCCACTCCAGCCTCCCATCCTGGTCTGAACTGCGCGCCGTGCCAACCCGCGCATGCGCGGTGGCCTCCCTCAACGTGCCAGCCCCGACGCAACATGGCACGGGAGTACAGGGGCCGGCGCGTAAGAAAATAGGCCCGGGGAGCGAGAGGCCGGCCCGCCAATCGGTGGGCCCCGATCGTGGGCCAGGCCCCATTGGAGGACCCCCCACCCCGGGGTCGGAGCCCCCCTCACCCCACCGACCCTGCAAGCAGAGTTTCCACCTGCTGCGACCAGGTGTGGATGGCGCCGGCAGGACTCTGCCTTGTTAGAGCGGCCGCTCAGCCCATATAGGCCAGAAAATCGGTGGCCTGGCCGCATAGAGCAGCCCGCGACCATCGCTGTGCCAAACACACCGCGCCAATGGTGCCGATTCTCCGCTCCGTGGAGAATCGCGTGCCGGCGGCGTGGCGCGGTTGCGGGGATTCTCCGGCCCGGCGCGGGGCTGGGAGAATCCCGCCCCCCCGTCTTTGAGCCACGCATTCATTTCTATAATTTTATGGACCCAATGGAATTTGCAGGCGGCTCAGGTAATAATCCAGAGGTTATTGCCTTTGAGGTTCTGCTTTTTAATTTAGTGCCCAGCTCCTAATGCTCTCTATGCAGAGCCTCTTTCTTAGTTCGTTGCCATTGGTACCTACATGGACCATGACGCCTGGATTCTTCCATGCCCACTGCAACCTCCTCGCCAGCCCTGAGTAAATATCCCAAACTCTGGCGCCAGGCAATCGCCTGGACTCTCGCTGTTTTATCCAGGGAATAGTCAATCTCCCTCACTATATTGTTGCCTACTATCACTATATTCCTTTCTTCGTGAATGGCATCCTATACTATGGTGCCATGTTCATCCACCCTGCCCCACTTTCAAACAAACAAGATGAGAAAACCTCAACCCTGTTGGACAATTGCAAAGGCTGATACTCCTGCCCTCTGGGGCCCCTTACCTGCCTAACATACAGTCACCTGGCCTTGACCACTGGCAAAATCAGAAGATCTTATCTTAAGTTGTGTGACTGCCTCCTGGTACAAAGAATCTAGTTAACTTTCCCCCTCCCTGATGTGTCACGTGCCCACAGCTCAACCTCCAGCTCAATGATTCTGACACTAAGCTTCTCAAGTGTAAGGGTCAGTGTCAGTGATGACTTGCTTCATTGGTTTGGCTGATGACTGAATCAAGTGGCCCAAAAGGCTGTGCTCTGCCCAGTAACAGGTGGTGATTGGATCTGATCCCATTTGTATGTTTTCAGAGTCATGAAGTTCCAGTTTTGTTTTACTTTTGATTCTGGAGTCTGGATTGAGGCACCTAACTAACACTCTGCAAAGAAATCTACCTAATTAGCTTCAGAAGGCCACTGCGAGGGTTAACACTCTCTCCAGCAAGTCTGGGTGTCATTCTCTTGAGGCTTCAGAGGCCTGAAGTCAAACATGAGCTGATAGCAAGGTTTGATGCAAAATAAAGTGTCTATTCAGACCAACATAGGCCTGAATGTGAACCTCGAACTGAAGGCCCAGTTTGAGAAGAAATAGAGTATCCCTCCAGAAAACCTGTTGCCTGTAAGTACTGCATTTTCTAATCTGTGGGGGCCATGAATGAATTGCTCTGGAAGGAAGGCCATTACCAGCTGCAAATCAGAGATTTTGATCAACTAACGTGCTGTGGGGAAAATGTGCTAAAGAACCCCCATTTGAAGCAAAGACTTATCTTTTGACCTTCATCCTTATTTTTTACCCCATCTCCCCCACCCCCCACCCTGTGTTTGTCTGTCTTGTGTGTGTGGGTAGGGAATGGGACTGTTAAAGTGGGTAGTAGGTATTAACTTGTTGTTATCCAGTTGTATTTACTGCATATTTCATGACGGTTCTTAACAAAGAACAAAGAAAATTACAGCACAGGAACAGGCCTTTCGGCCCTCCCAGCCTGTGCCGATCCAGATCCTTTATCTAAACCTGTTGCCTATTTTCCAAGGTCTACTTCTCTCTGTTCCCCACCCGTTCATATATCTGTCCAGATGCATCTTAAACGATGCTATCGTACCCGCTTCTACCACCTCCGCTGGCAAAGTATTCCAGGCACCCACCACCCTCTGCGTAAAAAACTTTCCACACACATCTCCCTTAAACTTTCCCCCTCTCACCTTGAAATCATGACACCTTGTAATTGACACCCCCACTCTTGGAAAAAGCTTGTTGCTATCCACCCTGTCCATACCTCTCATAATTTTGTAGACCTCAATCAGGTCTCCCCTCAACCTCCGTCTTTCCAACAAAAACAATCCTAATCTACTCAACCTTTCTTCATAGCTAGCACCCTCCATACCAGGTAACATCCTGGTGAACCTCCTCTGCACCCTCTCTAAAGCATCCACATCCTTCTGGTAATGTGGCGACCAGAACTGCACACAGTATTCCAAATGTGGCCTAACCAAAGTCCAATACAACTGTAACATGACCTGCTGACTCTTGTACTCAATACCCCGTCCGATGAAGGCAAGCATGCTGTATGCCTTCTTGACCACTCTATCAACCTGCGTTGCCACCTTCAGGGTACAATGGACCTGAACTCCCAGATCTCTCTGGACATCAATTTTCCCCAGGACTCTTCCATTGATCATATAGTCTGCTCTTGAGTTAGACCTTCCAAAATGCATCACCTCGCATTTGCCTGGATTGAACTCCATCTGCCATTTCTCTGCCCAACTCTCCAATCTATCTATATTTTGCTGTATTCTCTGACAGTCCGCCTCGCTATCTGCAACTCCACCAATCTTAGTATCATCTGCAAACTTGCTCATCAGACCACTTATACCTTCGTCCAGATCATTTATGTATATCACAAACAACAGTGGTCCGAGCACGGATCCCTGTGGAACACCATTAGTCACCTTTCTCCATTTTGAGACACTCCCTTCCACCACTACTCTCTGTCTCCTGTTGCCCAGCCAGTTCTTTATCCATCTAGCTAGTACACGGTGAACCCCATACGACTTCACTTTTTCGATCAACCTGCCATGGGAAACTTTATCAAATGCTTTACTGAAGTCCATGTATATGACATCTACAGCCCTTCCCTCATCAATTAATTTTGTCACTTCCTCAAAGAATTCTATTAGGTTTGTAAGACATGACCTTCCCTGCACAAAACCATGCTGCCTATCACTGATAAGTCTATTTTTTTCCAAATGTGAATAGATCCTATCCCTCAGTATCTTCTCCAACAGTTTGCCTACCACTGACGTCAAGCTCACAGGTCTATAATTCCCTGGATTATCTCTGCTATCCTTCTTAAACAAAGGGACAACATTAGCAATTCTCCAGTCCTCCGGGACCTCACCCATGCTCAAAGATGCTGCAAAGATATCTATTAGGGCCCTAGCTATTTCGTCCCTCGCTTCCCTCAGTAACCTGGGATAGATCCCATCTGGTCCTGGGGACTTGTCCACCTTAATGCCTTTTAGAATGCCCAAAACCTCCCCCTTCCTTATGCCGACATGACCTAGAGTATTTAAACATCCATCCCTAGCCTCAACATCCATCATGTCCCTCTCCTTTGTGAATACCGATGCAAAGTACTCATTAAGAAGCTCACTCATTTCCTCTGACGCCACGCATAAATTCCCTCTTTTGTCTTTGAGTGGGCCAATCCTTTCTCTAGTTACCCTCTTGCTCCTTATATATGAATAAAAGGCTTTGGGATTTTCCTTAACCCTGTTAGCCAAAGATATTTCATGACCCCTTTTAGCCCTCTTTATTGCGCGTTTGAGATTTGTCCTACTTTCCCGATATTCCTCCAAAGCTTCATCAGTTTTGAGTCGCCTCGATTTTACATATACTTCCTTTTTCATCTTAGCTAGTCTCACAATTCCACCCGTCATCCATGGTTGCCTAATCTTGCCATTTCTACCTCTTGGTATAAATAAACAGTAAATGTGCTTCAACTTACAAACCTGGTGACTGTAATTATTGGCCGCCCAAGGACCAAAGACTTTGGAAATTTGATTCACTTGTGATGTGACTCCAGGACACGTGGGCTGGAATTGACCGCACATTAGCCCAGGGTAGCGTAACACAAGCCACAGACATTTACTGCAGATGTACTTGCCCTGGATCTCACTGGTATCCAGGAGGTACCACCCTCTGAAGCTTTGACACATCACCATGCTTAATGCATTTTAATGAACTACTTCATTATATGATTCAATTACTTGTTGCCCTCCATTTCAATATGTTATCAAACTTATCAGTTCAAGTATTATTTTGAACCTTAGGAATAGGACAGACCTTAACCACTTCCCAGATACTCACTAAACAGTTTGCTCTTTTCCTAGTAGCAGAGTAAGAGCCAATTTCAACGGGGTGAAAAAGTTAGAGAAAGCAACACCAAAAGGAAAGGAACATCTCTTTCTGCTCTTCAACTAATTTCCCCACTCATCAGGTATCCATTCTGTTCCAAATTGCATTAGTTTATCTCTCAGTATTACTAACAATAATCTTTATTAGTGTCACAAGTAGGCTTACATTAACACTGCAATGAAGTTACTGTGAAAATCCCCTAGTCGCCACACTCCGGCGCCTGTTCGGGTACACAGAGGGAGAATTCAGAATGTCCAATTCACCTAACAAGCATTCTCTTGCGACTAGAGTTGGTGGCTGGAGATCTGAGATAGTGGAGATGCAAACATACTGATGCCAGAGTTACAAAATAATAGCAAGTGGATATTTTCTGCCACCACTTTGATAATATTAATCTCCGACATGGGTGTTACTGGCTAGGTCAGCATTTATTGTCCCTCCTTAATGGTCCTTGAGAAGGTGGTGGAGAGCTGACTTCTGTAACCGCTGCAGTCCATGTGATCATAGAATTTTAAAAGAATTTACAGTGCCGAAGGAGGCCATTCGGCCCATCGAGTCTGCACCGGCTCCTGGAAAGAGCACCCTACCCAAGGTCAACACCTCCACCCTATTCCCATAACCCAGTCACCCCACCCAACACTAAGGGCAATTTTGGACACTAAGGGCAATTTATCATGGCCAATCCACCTAACCTGCAAATCTTTGGACTGTGGGAGGAAACCGGAGCACTTGGAGGAAAACCACGCACACACGGGGAGGATGTACAGACTCCGCACAGACAGTGACCCAAGCCGGAATCGAACCTGGGACCCTGGAGCTGTGAAGCAATCGTGCTATCCACAATGCTACCGTGCTGCATTTGCACTGGACTGCTTCAGTATCTGAGGAGTCGCAAATGGTGCTGAACATTGTACGAACATCCCCACTTCTGACCTTATGATGGAAGGAAGGTCATTGATGGAGCAGCTAAAGATGGTTGAGCCTAGGACACTAACCTGAGGAACTCCTGCAGAGATGTTCCAGGACTGAGATGATTGACCTCCAACCATCACAACCATCTTCTTTGACGCCAACAAGTGAAGAGTTTTATCCCCAATCCCCATTGACTCCAGTTTTGCTCAAGCTCCTTGATGCCACACTTGGTCAAACACTGCCTTGATGTCAAGGGCAGTGGCTCTCAGCCCACCACTTATGTTCAGATCCTATGTCCCCGTTTGGACCAACATACATAATAAATAATTTGCCAATATTTCTACTTTACCTGTTTCCTGTCCCATGATGTCTTCATGACTGTGCTCATGCCCCACATCCCAGTACATCTCAGCAGTGGTTGCTTCACTGATCTCCGAGGTGATCATTCCACATGCCGTCTAACGTTCCCAGTAAGGGTCTTCAGCAACATTTAATCCCTGTTAAAAATACAAATGTTAATCAGTTACATTGCCACCAGTCTGGCCCTATTATCTCTCCCAGAGGAATTCTTCCATCCACACAGCTTCTTGCTGAGATGCCCTGGCAACAGGCCCATAAGCCACACATTGGCTGAGGCGAGTTATAATACGGAACCATCTCTCATCTGGGGTCAAAAACCACCCTCTGGATTTTCTGAGCCGCATATTTTAGCCTGGTATGAACATATTCCGGGTGGCACGGTGGTTAGCACTGCTGCCTCACAACGGCAGGGACCGAGTTCAATTCCAATGTTGGATGACTGCGTGGAGTTTGCACTTTCTCCCCGTGTCGGCGAGAAGGGTCCAGGGTCCCAGGTTCGATTCCCGGCTTGGGTCACTGTCTGTGTGGAGTCTTCACATTTTCTCCGTGTGTACGTGGATTTCCTCCGGGTGCTCCGGTTTCCTACCACAGTCCAAAGATGTGCGGGTTAGGTGGATTGGCCATGATAAATTGCCCCTTAGTGTCCAAAGATGTGCAGGTTAGGTGAGGTTACAGGGGTGGGGAGGGAGTGTAAGCCTATGTAGGGTGCTTTTACGGAGGGTCGGTGCAGACTTGATGGGTTGAATGGCCTCCTTCTGTACAGCAGGAATTCTATGGTTCTATAGAAATGTTTGGATTCAGATAACCCATTTGAAAGATCTTGTTAGGGTGGGTGTCCAAATTTTCTCATCTTAATCCAGGGGCACAAAATAGCTGGGACAGAAAACATACTCACACAGCAGCCTATACTTGTCTATATGGCCTAGCCTTTGTACAAGAAAACCCACAACATTGTTCAAGCTCTCAGCGCTAGAGGGGGGCAATGGTACTGTCACTGGACTAGTAATCCAGATACGCAGGATAACGCTCTGGGGACCCTAGTAATTGAAAGTCTAATGATGTTCATGAAACCATTGCCGATTGTCGTAAAAATCCATCTGCTTCATTAATGTTCCTTTCGGGAAGGAATTCTGCCGTCCTTATCTGATCTGGCCTAAATGTGACTCCAGATCCACAGCAATGTGGTTGACTCTTATACATAAGAACATAAGAACTAGGAGCAGGAGTAGGCCATCTGGCCCCTCGAGCCTGCTCCGCCATTCAATGAGATCATGGCTGATCTTTTGTGGACTCAGCTCCACTTTCCGGCCCGAACACCATAACCCTTAATCCCTTTATTCTTCAAAAAACTATCTATCTTCACCTTAAAAACATGTAATGAAGGAGCCTCAACTGCTTCACTGGGCAAGGAATTCCATAGATTCACAACCCTTTGGGTGAAGAAGTTCCTCCTAAACTCAGTCCTAAATCTACTTCCCCTTATTTTGAGGCTATGCCCCCTAGTTCTGCTGTCACCCGCCAGTGGAAACAACCTGCCCGCATCTATCCTATCTATTCCCTTCATAATTTTAAATGTTTCTATAAGATCCCCCCTAATCCTTCTAAATTCCAACGAGTACAGTCCCAGTCTACTCAACCTCTCCTCATAATCCAACCCCTTCAGGTCTGGGATTAACCTAGTGAATCTCCTCTGCACACCCTCCAGCGCCAGTACGTCCTTTCTCAAGTAAGGAGACCAAAACAGAACACAATAATCCAGGTGTGGCCGCATTAACACCTTATACAATTGCAACATAACCTCCCTAGTCTTAAACTCCATCCCTCTAGCAATGAAGGACAAAATTCCATTTGCCTTCTTAATCACCTGTTGCACCTGTAAACCAACTTTCTGTGACTCATGCACTAGCACACCCAAGTCTCTCTGAACAGCGGCATGCTTTAATATTTTATCGTTTAAATAATAATCCCGTTTGCTGTTATTCCTACCAAAATGGATAACCTCACATTTGTCAACATTGTATTCCATCTGCCAGACCCGAGCCCATTCACTTAACCTATCCAAATCCCTCTGCAGACTTCCAGTATCCTCTGCACTTTTCGCTTTACCACTCATCTTAGTGTCATCTGCAAACTTGGACACATTGCCCTTGGTCCCCAACTCCAAATCATCTATGTAAATTGTGAACAATTGTGGGCCCAACACGGATCCCTGAGGGACACCACTAGCTACTGATTGCCAACCAGAGAAACACCCATTTATCCCAACTCTTTGCTTTCTATTAATTAACCAATCCTCTATCCATGCTTTACCCTTAATGCCATGCATCTTTATCTTATGCAGCAACCTTTTGTGTGGCACCTTGTCAAAGGCTTTCTGGAAATCCAGATATACCACATCCATCGGCTCCCCGTAATCTGCTGCACTGGTAATGTCCTCAAAAAATTCCACTAAATTAGTTAGGCATGACCTGCCCTTTATGAACCCATGCTGCGTCTGCCCAATGGGACAATTTCTATCCAGATGCCTCGCAATTTCTTCCTTGATGATAGATTCCAGCATCTTCCCTACTACCGAAGTTAAGCTCACTGGCCTATAATTTCCTGCTTTCTGCCTACCTCCTTTTTTAAACAGTGGCGTCACGTTTGCTAATTTCCAATCCACCGGGACCACCCCAGAGTCTAGTGAATTTCGGTAAATTATCACTAGTGCATTTGCAATTTCCCTAGCCATCTCTTTTAGCACTCTGGGATGCATTCCATCAGGGCCAGGAGACTTGTCTACCTTTAGCCCCATTAGCTTGCCCATCACTACCTCTTTAGTGATAACAATCCTCTCAAGGTCCTCACCTGTCATAGCCTCATTTCTATCAGTCGCTGGCATGTTATTTGTGTCTTCCACTGTGAAGACCGACCCAAAAAACCTGTTCAGTTCCTCAGCCATTTCCTCATTTCCCATTATTAAAACTCCCTTCTCATCCTCTAAAGGGCCAATATTTACCTTAGCCACTCTTTTTTGTCTTATATATTTGTAAAAACTTTTACTGTCTGTTTTTATATTCTGAGCAAGTTTACTCTCATACTCTATCTTACTCTTCTTTATAGCTTTTTTAGTAGCTTTCTGTTGCCCCCTAAAGATATCCCAGTCCTCTAATCTCCCAGCAATCTTTGCCACTTTATATGCTTTTTCCTTCAATTTGATACTCTCCCTTATTTCCTTAGATATCCACGGTTGATTTTCCCTCTTTCTTCCGTCCTTCCTTTTTGTTGGTATAAACCTTTGCTGAGCACTGTGAAAAATCGTTTGGAAGGTTCTCCACTGTTCCTCAACTGTTCCACCATAAAGTCTTAGCTCCCAGTCTACCTTAGCTAGTTCTTCTCTCATCCCCTTGTAATCTCCTTTGTTTAAACACAAAACACTAGTATTTGATTTTACTTTCTCACCCTCCATCTGTATTTTAAATTCCACCATATTGTGATCGCTCCTTCCGAGAGGATCCCTAACTATGAGATCGTGAATAAATCCTGTCTCATTACACAGGACAAGATCTAGGACCGCTTGTTCCCTCGTAGGTTCCATTACATACTGTTCTAGGAAACTATCGCGGATACATTCTATAAACTCCTCCTCAAGGTTGCCTTGACCAACCTGGTTAAACCAATCGACATGTAGATTAAAATCCCCCATGATAACTGCTGTACCATTTCTACATGCATCAGTTATTTCTTTGTTTATTGCCTGCCCCACCATATCGTTACTATTTGGTGGCCGATAGACTACTCCTATCAGTGACTTTTTTGCCTTACTATTCCTGATTTCCACCCAAATGGATTCAACCTTATCCTCCATAGCACCGATATCATCCCTTACTCTTGCCCGGATGTCATCCTTAAATAACAGAGCAACACCACCTCCCTTACCATCCACTCTGTCCTTCCGAATAGTTTGATACCCTCGGATATTTAACTCCCAGTCGTGACCATCCTTTAACCATGTTTCAGTAATGGCCACTAAATCATAGTCATTTACGATGATTTGTGCCATCAACTCATTTACTTTATTCCGAATACTACGAGCATTCAGGTAAAGTACACTTATGTTGGTTTTTTTACCTCTGTTTTGAATCTTAACATCTCCAGTTTTATTCCTTTTGTTATTACTGGGCCTATTCACTGTGCTCCCCTCAGTCACTGTACCTTGTACTGTCACCCTTTTAGATTTTTGACTATGTCTTCTCTGCCTTGCACTTTTCCCCTTACTTCTTTTTGTTTCTGTCCCTGTTTTACTACCTTCCAACTTCCTGCATTGGTTCCCATCCCCCTGCCACATTAGTTTCAACCCTCCCCAACAGCTCTAGAAAACACCCCCCCTAGGACATCGGTTCCAGTCCTGCCCAAGTGCAGACCGTCCGGTTTGTACTGGTCCCACCTCCCCCAGAACCGGTCCCAATGCCCCAGGAATTTGAATCCCTCCCTCTTGCACCATCTCTCGAGCCACGCATTCATCCTATCTATCCTGACATTCCTACTCTGACTAGCTTGTGGCACTGGTAGCAATCCTGAGATTACTACCTTTGAGGTCCTACTTTTTAGTTTAACTCCTAACTCCCTGAATTCCACTTGTAGGACCTCATCCCGTTTTTTACCTATATCGTTGGTGCCTATGTGCACCACGACAGCTGGCTGTTCACCCTCCCCCCCCCAGAATGTCCTGCAGATGCTCCGAGACATCCTTGACCCTTGCACCAGGGAGGCAACATACCATCCTGGAGTCTCGATTGCGTCCACAGAACCGCCTGTCTATTCCCCTTACGATCGAGTCCCCTATCACTATAGCCCTGCCATTTTTCTTCCTGCCCTGCTGTGCAGCAGAGCCAGCCACGGTGCCATGAACCTGGCTGCTGCTGCCTTCCCCTGGTGAGCCATCTCCCTCAACAGTATCCAAAGCGGTATATCTGTTTTGCAGGGAGATGACCGCAGGGGACACCTGCACTGCCTTCCTACTCTTGCTCTTTCTTTTGGTCACCCATTTTCTATCTCCCTCAGTAACCTTCACCTGCGGTGTGACCAACTCGCTAAACGTGCTATCCACGACCTCCTTATATACCCTCTGAAACAGCCTAGCAAGCCACTCAGTTCAAGGGCAATTAGGGATGGGCAATAAAGGCTGGCCCAACCAGTGATGCCCACCTCACATGAATGAAATATGAAAAAAGAGCAGCTAGAAGATAGCATCCTCCTCTTCTTTTATTGATGTCCTGCCCCAGGAGAAATGGAAAATACGAACTGGCCAACTGAACATAAACGACAGAGTTTTCTTTTCCACTTGGTGGTAAGGATGGAAAATCTTTTTGAAGCTGATCGTTCAAGCTGCAATGACACTTTTTGGACAACACTATTCCAACATTACACCAGGGACTGGATTCTCCGGTCCCTCAAGCTGCAATGACACTTTTTGGACAACACCATTCCAACATTACACCAGGGACTGGATTCTCCGGTCCCTCAGCCTCATGGTTCTCGGCAGTGCGCCGTTCGCTGGCGGCAGGATCCTCTCCGCCTGCCACTTGCCAATGGGATTTCCCATTGAAGCCATCCCATGCCACCAGGAAACCCGCAGGTGGGGGTGTGCTCTCGGCAGGAAAAGGGAATCCCAACAGCCGGAGAATTCCGGCCCAGATATCAATCCATAAACCATTTATTGAGGATTGCAGTCATGGCAACTGCAATAGTGTGGAACCATTCATTATCGCTAACAACAATTATAATGAAATCATTCTGGATATGCCTCTCGAATGCATTAATCATTCAGACATTTGACAAACATCCTTCTCCAAGGGAACCTACTGTACATTCTCCGTGCTGTACCTCACTTAACCATGAAGCATATCCTCATGAAATTAAAAGTGTGACTACTTCGGGACTTTTTCAGAGCTAGCAAAATGGTATTTCACCCAGGAACTATTGCTGGAAGATAGGAATGCATGGTCACACTAAGTACAAATAATGAATCGAGAAGCGGCCTAACTCGGATGAACTGGAAGCAACCACCGTAACTGAGGCACAGGGTTAACCATCAGCTTTGCTTCTAATCGACAGGCTTCTCCTTTTTGCTTTGTGGTTTTGTCACTGAGTCTGAACAGAACTCCTTCCAAAACTTGTACAAGCACAAAATGAAACAGAAAGCAACAAACAGGGAAAGAGACAATTAGAAATAATGTCAGAGAGAGCAGCTGCAAAGTGGGCATTCCTGAAAGACAAGTATCAGTGAACAAAATAACAAAACACTGGGTACGGCAGTGTCATAGAATCGCTACAGTGCAGAAGAAGCCCATTCGGCCCATTTAGTTTGCACTGACCCTCTAAAAGGAGGCACACTCCTCTGCCCTATCCCCCTAATCCCATCTAATCTGTACATCCCTGGACACTAACGGGCAATTTAGCATGGCCAATCCACCTAACCTACATATCTTTGGACTGTGGGAGGAAACCGGAGCGCACGGAGGAAACCCACACAAACACAGGGAGAATGTGCAAACTCCAGACTAACAGTCACCCAAGGCTGGTATTGAACCTGGGTCCCTAGCGCTGTGAGGCAGAAGTACTAACCACTGTGCCACCCTGACAAAGCACTAACACTGAAGCAAAATATTGTGGATGTTGGAATCTGAATTAGAGACAGAAGATTACAGACTGAAAATTCGCATTAGGTCAGACATATTTTTTCAATATTCAGAGACCATTTCACCTTCTATGTAACAATGGTCCATTCTCCTCAGATGCCCAACATCCAGCCGCCTTATCAAGTAGGTGCACAAAATGCAAAACTGCAACTTGACCATCTCGCTTCGCACCATCCAGAACCTCAAACACTCCCTCCAGGTTAAAGGGCAATGTATATCTACTTCCTTCAATTTAGTTACTCTATTTGCAACTCATGGTGTGGTCTCCTCAACACTGGGGAGACCAGACCCAGATTGTGTGATTGCTTTGTTAAACACCTCCATTCAGCCTGACCTCCAGCTGCCAGCACCCATCACTAGGGGCTTTTCACAGTAACTTCATTGCAATGTTAACATAAGCCTACTTGTGACAATAAAGATCATATTATATTATATTATTATCATTGTAATTCTCCATCACACTCCTCTGTGACCTCTTTGACCTTGGCATCCTGCAGCTTCAAGTGAAGGTGAACAGGAGCTGGAGTCCAAAGTGGGGGAGTGGGCCTCGGTAGGGTGCTCTTTTGGAGAGTCGGTGATGACCCGATGGGCCGAATGGCCTCCTTCTCCACTGTTGGAATTCTGTAGATTCTATGGAACAGCATCTCAATTTTTGATGTGGGAATGTCCAATCTTCCAGACTCAATACTGAGTTCAACAAATCTCTTTTTACTTTGCACAGGAGCGGGACTGGCAGTGATATTGCCACTGCTGTCCACACCTCCTCTGGACACACCTTTTGTTTCTTTAATTATCCCTTTATCACCTTTTATTGAACCATCATTCCCTTGTCAATTAATCGCTCCTCCTCTCAATACTAATACAGACCTTCCCTTTTGTTTTTCTCCTCCCCCAATCCCTGTATTTATACACTTCCCACATCTGATGAAAGATAACTAACCTGGAAAGTTAACTCTTTCCATAGAAGCTGCCAGACCTGCTGAATATTTCCAGCATTTTCTATATTTGTTCTTTTAATCAGAATGCATCGCTCAAGCAGGTTATTAATGAAAGGATATATTTGTTGTGATCAATGAATCATTTCACTGATTCAAGGATGGAGAGGATCACCTCATTATCCGCTGAGATGGATAGTAACCGTCTAAGTTACTAAGCGCTTGAGGTTCCGAGGCTGGTTGGCCCATTAGTGCCTGGCTGATGAAAGCAATCCTGTGCTGGTCCACGAGGTCCTGGTGAGAAAGAGTGGGATAATTGTCCAGGGTTCCCACTTCATCCAGGACTGTGGATCAGGAAAGACTTGGCTTCAACTGTGAAGCCCCTGCAGGCGAATAGCCTGTGAATGCTTACTGCCATGACCCATATGGAGTCATTCAATGAGGTACGGGAGGGTGTACAGCGGCACGGTAGCACAGAGGTTAGCACTGTTGCTTCACAGCACCAGGGTCCCAGGTTTGATTCCTGGCTTGGGTCACTGTCTGTGCAGAGTCTGCACCTTCGCCCTGTGTCTGCGTGAGTATTCATAGAATTTACAGTGCAGAAGGAGGCCATTTGGCCCATCGAGTCTGCACCAGCTCTTGGAAAGAGCACCCCACCCAAGGTCCACACCTCCACCCTATCCCCATAACCCAGTAACCCCACCCAACACTAAGGGCAGTTTTGGACACTAAGGGCAATTTATCATGGCCAATCCACCTACCAGCACATCTTTGGACTGTGGGAGGAAACTGGAGCACCCGGAGGAAATCCACGTACACACGGAGAGAATGTGAAGACTCCACACAGACAGTGACCCAAGCCGGGAATCGAACCTGGGACCCTGGAGCTGTGAAGCAATTGTGCTATCCACAATGCTACCGTGCTGCCCAGTTTCCTCCCACAAGCCCCGAAAGACGGCTGTTAGGTGATTTGGGCATTCTGAATTCTCCCTCAGTGTCCCCGAACAGGCGACAGAATGCGGCGACAACAGAATTTTCACAGTAACTTCATTGCAGTGTTAAAGTAAGCCTACTTGTGACAATAATAAAGATTATTACATCCCAGGAAAGAGTCAGGAGGGCAGAGGAGATTTTTTTGAAAGCTCAGAAGGTGCGAGAGTCCATGAGTTTCTCATCTCCCAGAACTGGCTATGTTTCTCTGAGGGAAATGTTGATTCACTTTTATAAACATGCTATGATAGTTTCCATCAAATTAGAGCCCGTGAAGAACCACAGATGCTGAATAAATCATTTTTTTTGTGTGTATGAGAATGAATGGTAATGCTGGGAGTAATTCAGAGACCCAGACCTATGCTCTGGGGACCTGGGTTCAAATCCCACCATGGCAGTGGGTGAAATTTGAATTCAATTTAAACAATCTGGAATTATGCCCTCTGAAATGGACTGGCAAAGCACCCAGTTCAAGTAGTTCAAAGGCAGTTAGGGATGGGCAATGGATAAAAATATATTGATCCAATTAATTAATAAAAGATGAAATTCAATGCAGAGAATTGTGAAGCAGTTCATTTTGATAGGAAGAACAAGCCAAAAGGGTTCAACTTCAAAGGGGGGTTGGCAGGATCTGAGGGACCAGGTTATCGGACAAGTTGAGAGAACAGTTAATTTTTTAACAATTATAAATTTAGAGTACCCAATTATTTTTTCCCCCCCCAATTAAGTGCAATTTACCGTGGCCAATCCACCTAACCTGCACATCTTTGGGTTGTGGGGATAAGACCCACGCAAATCCGGGGAGAACGTGCAAACTCCACACAGACAGTGACCCGGGACCGGGATCGAACCCGGGTCCTCGGCATCGTAGGCAGCAGTGCTAACCACTACGCCACCCTGAGAGAACAGTTAATTAAGCATACAGTACCCTGGGTTTCATTAATAGGTGCACAGAGTACCAGAGCAAGGAGGGTATGTTGACTTTGACAAAGTCACTGGCTTGGCCTCAGTATTGTTCCCAGTTCTGTGCATCGCACTTGTATTTAGATAGTGCAGTTGCGATGCCAAAACATACAAGGCTATGGGCCGAGAACTGGAAAACGGGATGAGAATAGTTAGGTGGTTGCTTTTGACCGGAACAGACATGATGGGCCGAAGGGTCTTTTCTGCACTGTAGACCTCTATGACTGTTTTCATCTGAGAAAAAAAGGTTGAGAGGAAATTGAGGGGTCTGGATAGAGTAGACAGGGAGAAACTTCCCACTCGTGGAGGGATCGAGAATGTGAGGAATGTGAGGACACAGCTTCAAAGTAATTTGCAAAAGAAGCAAATATGATGCAAGAAGAAACTTCTTCACTCAGTGAGTGGTTAGGGCTTGAGAGTCGGCTAGATTCAGTTCAATGGAAGCATTCAAAGGAAGTGAGATTATCAGAAAATGAAGACCGGAGTAGAATTTTAAGGATGGCAAGCGATCGGAGCGCGCCATCCCAAGAGTCGGCACCTCACGCTCAGCCGCTGATTCTCGAACTCCCACTGCCATTTTACCCTCACTCGAGTATTGATTATTGATTCACCTGAGGAAGGAGCAGTGCTCCGAAAGCTAGTGTTTGAAACAAACATGTTGGACTTTAACCTGGTGTTGTAAGACTTCTTACTACGAGTATTGACTGGCAGTGGGCGGGATGCCATCCGGGGTCCTGGGGGACAGGGTGTCCCAACTCTGACATGGAAGCATATCCCCCCCGCGCAAGCCTCTCCTGCCTGAGCTGGGGTAAATGTTTCAATATAATTCTCCCACCCTACACTGCTCCCACCAGCAGGAAAAGGCTACTTAGTGGTCACTTAAGGGCCTCAATAGGTGAATGGGTGAGTTTCCCACCCAAAGCCCTGCCAGCCCAAGTGTGAAATTATGTCTGGGTTTGGGCGGGCAAGGTTCCCAGGGGAAGTCCCAGCCATTCAATTTTACACTGCCCCCACCCTCTCTCGCCCCCCACTCCCCGACACCTCAAAACCTGCTTTGGGGGGAGTGAAAAAGTCTGCCCTGGGAGAAGATAGGTGAGTGGCACCAGGTGACGTGCTCATTTGGAGAGCCAATGTCAAATAGCCTCTTCCTGTGCTGTAACAATTCAGTGATTCTATGAGGATCAAGGCAAGGCTACTGATGTGGGAAACATACTCACTGTTGCGCCACCCGCTCCCCCCCCCCCCCCCCCCCTCAGTGTCACTCCACCCCCCCATCCCAATGTCTCCCTCCTATCCTGCCATCTTCCTAATTTGCCACTTGATTTTCAGAACGTCCCAACTCACAGTCCTGATCCTATCTCGAGCTGCCCTCTGATGTGTTAGGCAGGTTTGTTCAATGTGGACTGCACTTGATGCAGTGAAGCTAGAAACAGACCTCTAACATTGGAGAAGATCCAACACGGTTTTATTCAATGATAGAACTAATATACATATTCAGCTGTGGGTCGACACTATACTGAACTGTCTGGAGACCTTGTACTAGCCTGACCAGACTTACTAGCTACCGCATGGTGTTTGCACTTGCTAGCTCGTGGACTCTGACTGTCTCAGTGGCTGGGTCCAGAGAGAGCTGGAAACCTAGTGCCCTCTGGCTTTATAGTGGTAGTGTCCTGTCTGGTGATTGGCTGCACTGTGCTGTGCGCTTACTGGTCATCCTGTGTGTCAATCACTGCCTGCCTGCACTTCATTATATACATGAGTGGATATTATGACACCCTCCTCACCTGCCCAGATGTTGCGGCCCTTATCTGACCCTCTTACATCCAGATGTTGCTTCTCTGACTGAGCTTTGACATGCCCTGACATTGTTCCCTCCAACAGATCCAATCACAAAGCAAATTGTCGGAAAGTGTAAAAACAGTAATGTAACAAAGGACAAAGAGAAAGTGAAAATAAAAAAATAAGGGAGGAGAGAGAGAGAGAAATGAAGGAGGGGAGGTCCGGAAAGAAGGAACAGCGAGGCCAACAGGAATCAGGAAGAAATTGACGGGGAACACCGGTCTGTTCCAATTCTACCAGCAGTTCAACGATCCACACCCCCTCTGCACTTCTAACTCTTTCCTGGGGTATAATTACCCTCTCGTACCTCACTGAACGACTCATTCTTTGTATGAGTCATGACAGTGAACGCTAACAAGACTATCCACCTGCAGGAGCTTCACAGTCGAGCCCAAACCTGTCTTGATCCATAGCCTACACACACACACACACAGGCCCAGGTGAAATCAAAACACTGGACAATGATCCCACTCTTTCTCTCCAGAATTTTGCAGACAATCAGAGTATCGCTATCATCAGCCAGGCACTAACGAGGAAATCAGCCTCGGAGCTGTATGGTCTTATCCCGGTGAACAAAGAAGTGATCCTTCCCATTCCTGAATCAGTTGTGGGAATGAGTCATTCACACACGGACATGATCATTGTTAACCTGGCCTGTCTTATGGATGATTGCATTGACCTTCTGGCTTTGACCAAAACTTGAATCACATTTGATGACAGTCTGTCCTTCCTGATACCTCTGTCTAGCTTACCCAAATCACCATGAGGGTTCCGTGGCCCTTATCACCAAATTCCACCTGGATTACTCCCCGAATACTCAAGCATCTTCCCCTTTGAGCTCCTCACTCGATTCCAGCACATTCCCTCTAATGCTTCAATCCATCCAAAGTGTCTCTGAGAGATTTCCCTCCAGCCTTTCCTCCCCGGGCTTTGTAGTGATTTGCATCTTATTTCACTGTTGTGATTTCAATCTCAATCCATTTCGCATTCTCCCTTTTCCATTTCGCATTCTCCTTTTGCAGGGGCTGTTTAGCACAGGGCTAAATCGCTGGCTTTGAAAGCAGACCAAGCAGGCTAGCGGCCGGTTCGATCCCCGTAACAGCCTCCCCGAACAGGCGCTGGAATGTGGTGACTAGGGGCTTTTCACAGTAACTTCATTTGAAGCCTACTCGTGACAATAAGCGATTTTCACTTTCACTTGATCAGTGTCGTCTGATCCCTCTGTCATTTCCTTATGGTCAGGGCCACCACCTGACTTTACCCTCTTCCCAGCCTCTCTATCACGGACCATACCATTTATGACAACTTCCTACTCCTCACCACCCACTTTCCCTCTCCTCCTCCCAGCCCAAGATTCTGTATACATCCCTGGAAGAAACTCTTCCCCAAATCATTTAGGAAAGTACTTTCGAACTCCCAACTCTCTTACCTATGGTCCACCATTAAGCTGGATATTTCTGCATTTGTGAATCAGCTCAATCGCTTCCCCATCTCCATATCTGATAGTTAACTCCAGAGTAGTTTATTCCAGAGTAAAACCTTTCATCTCTTCCTTTGCTGGCATTTCCCGGTAATGTTTTCACATGCATTCCCAGAACTGGGCCACTCATAACACAGCTTTCCACTCACCCATGCTTGTGTCACTCTGGAGGGCAAAGTTAACTCCCCAGCTTCTTTATTCGAGGGCTATATCCCAAATCCAATTACCCCTGCCCCATCCATCCTCACTGCCATCTGACTTCATTGTCGCTTCGATTGATACCACTTCCTCAGCAGTCTCTGGCTTAATCCTTTCTTCCACTGCCCAACAAGCCAAACCTTCCACAAGGTTCACACTTGTACCCACCATAACTTCACATTTTCTCTTCCATTGCCACGCCCGCCTCCCCGCCGCCCCATGCCCTCTCCAAGGTGATCTTGGCCATGAGCTCCACCTTACCATTGAACTGCTGACCTCCCAACTGCCTCCCATGCTGGCTTGACGTTGTATAGAACATAGAACATAGAACACTACAGCGCAGTACGGGCCCTTCGGCCCTCGATGTTGCGCCGACCTGTGAAACCATCTGAAGCCTATCTGACCTACACTATTCCATTTTCATCCATATGTCTATCCAGTGACCACTTAAATGCCCTTAAAGTTGGCGAGTCTACTACTATTGCAGGCAGGGCGTTCCACACCCCGACTACTCTCTGAGTAAAGAAACTGCCTCTGACATCTGTCCTATATCTCTCACCCCTCAATTTAAAGCTATGTCCCCTCGTGTTGGTCATTACCATCCGAGGAAAAAGACTCTCACTGTCCACCCTATCTAACCCTCTGACTATCTTATATGTCTCTATTAAGTCACCTCTCAGCCTTCTCCTCTCTAACGAAAACAACCTCAATTCCCTGAGCCTTTCCTCGTAAGACCTTCCCTCCATACCAGGCAACATCCTAGTAAATCTCCTCTGAACCCTTTCCAAAGCTTCCACATCCTTCCTATAATGTGGTGACCAGAACTGCACGCAGTACTCCAGGTGTGGCCGCACCAGAGTTATGTACAGCTGCAGCATGACCTTGTGGTTCCGAAACTCAATCCCCCTGCTTATAAAGGCTAGCACACCATATGCCTTCTTAACAGCCCTATTAACCTGGGTGGCAACTTTCAGGGATTTATGTACCTGGATGCCGAGATCTCTCTGTTCATCTACACTACCAAGAATCTTGCCATTAGCCCAGTACTCTGCATTCCTGTTACTCCTTCCAAAGTGAACCACCTCACACTTTTCCGCATTAAACTCCATCTGCCACCTCTCAGCCCAGCTCTGCAGCTTATCTATGTCCCTCTGTATCCTATAACATCCTTCAGCACTATCCACAACTCCACCGACCTTCGTGTCATCTGCAAATTTACTAACCCATCCTTCTACACCCTCTTCCAGGTCATTTATAAAAATGACAAACAGCAGTGGCCCCAAAACAGATCCTTGCGGTACACCACTTGTAACTGAACTCCAGGATGAACATTTGCCATCAACCACCACCCTCTGTCTTCTTTCAGCTAGCCAATTACTGATCCAAACCGCTAAATCACCTTCAATTCCATACTTCCTTATTTTCTGCAATAGCCTACCGTGGGGAACCTTATCAAACGCCTTACTGAAATCCATATACACCACATCAACAGCTTTACCCTGATCCACCTGTTTGGTCACCTTCTCAAAAAACTCAATAAGGTTTGTGAGACATGACCTACCCTTCACAAAACCGTGTTGAGTATCGCTAATCAACTTGTTCTTTTCAAGATGATTATAAACCCTATCTCTTATAACCTTTTCCAACATTTTACCCACAACCGAAGTAAGGCTCACAGGTCTATAATTACCAGGGTTGTCTCTACTCCCCTTCTTGAACAAGGGGACAACATTTGCTATCCTCCAGTCTTCCGGCACTATTCCTGTCGACAAAGACGACATAAAGATCAAGGACAAAGGCTCTGCAATCTCCTCCCTGGCTTCCCAGAGAATCCTAGGATAAATCCCATCTGGCCCAGGGGACTTATCTATTTTGACATTTTCTAAAATTGCTAACACCTCCTCCTTTTGAACCTCAATTCCATCTAGCCTGGTCGACTGAACCTGAGTGTTCTCCTCGACAACATTGTCTTTCTCCAGTGTAAACACTGACGAAAAATATCCATTTAATGCTTCCCCTATCTCCTCTGATTCCACACACAACTTTCCACTACTATCCTTGATTGGCCCTAATCTTACTCGAGTCATTCTTTTGTTCCTGATATACCTATAGAAAGCCTTAGGGTTTTCCTTGATCCTATCCGCCAACGACTTTTCGTGTCCTCTCCTCGCTCTTCTTAACTCTCCCTTTAGGTCCTTCCTGGCTAACTTGTAACTCTCAAGTGCCCTAACTGAGCCTTCATGTCTCATCCTAACATAAGCCTTCTTCTTCCTCTTGACAAGTGCTTCAACTTCCTTAGTAAACCACGGCTCCCTTGCTCGACAACTTCCTCCCTGCCTGACAGGTACATACTTATCAAGGACACGCAGTAGCTGTTCCTTGAAAAAGCTCCACATTTCGATTGTACCCATCCCCTGCAGTTTCCTTCCCCATCCTATACCTCCTAAATCTTGCCGAATAGCATCATAATTGCCTTTCCCCCAGCTATAATTCTTGCCTTGCGGTATATACCTATCCCTGCCCATTGCTAAAGTAAACATAACCGAGTTGTGATCACTATCACCAAAGTGCTCACCCACATCTAAATCTAACACCTGGCCGGGTTCATTACCCAGTACCAAATCCAATGTGGCATCGCCCCTTGTTGGCCTGTCTACATACTGTGTCAGAAAACCTTCCTGCACACACTGCACAAAAACTGACCCATCGAAAGTACTCGAACTATAGTATTTCCAGTCAATATTTGGAAAGTTAAAGTCCCCCATAACAACTACCCTGTTACTCTCGCTCCTGTCAAGAATCATCTTTCCAATCCTTTCCTCTACATCTCTGGGACTATTCGGAGGTCTATAGACAACTCCCAACAGGGTGACCTCTCCTCTACTGTTCCTAACCTCGGCCCATACTGCCTCAGTAGACGAGTCCTCAAGCGTCCTTTCTACCGCCGTAATACTTTCCTTGATTAACAATGCCACACCCCCCCCCTCTTTTACCATCTTCTCTGTTCTTACAGAAACATCTAAATCCTGGAACCTGCAACAACCATTCCTGTCCCTGCTCTACCCATGTCTCCGAAATCGCCACAACATCGAGATCCCAGGTACCAACCCATGCTGCAAGCTCACCCACCTTATTCCGGATGCTCCTGGCGTTGAAGTAGACACACTTCAAACCAGCGTCCTGCTTGCCGGTGCCCTCTTTCGAACTTTTAACCCTATCCCTGACCTCACTACTCTCAACATCCTGTACACTGGGACTACAATTTAGGTTCCCATCCCCCTGCTGAATTAGTTTAAACCCCCCCGAAGAGCACTAGCAAATCTCCCCCCCAGGATATTGGTACCCCTCTGGTTCAGGTGAAGACCATCCTGTTTGTAGAGGTCCCACCTACCCCAGAATGAGCCCCAATTATCCAGGAAACCAAAACCCTCCCTCCTGCACCATCCCTGTAGCCACGTGTTCAACTCCTCTCTCTCCTTATTTCTCACTTCGCTAGCACGTGGCACGGGTAACAACCCAGAGATAACAACTCTGTTTGTTCTAGCTCTCAGCTTCCACCCTAGCTCCCTGAATTTCTGTCTCAAATCCCCATCTCTCTTCCTACCTATGTCGTTGGTACCTATGTGGACCACGACTTGGGGCTGCTCCCCCTCCCCCTTAAGGATCCCAAAAACACGATCAGAGACATCACGAACCCTGGCACCTGGGAGGCAACACACCAACCGTGAGTCTCTTTCGTTCCCACAGAACCTCCTGTCTGTTCCTCTAACTATGGAGTCCCCAATGACAAGTGCTCTGTTCCTCTTCTCCCTTCCCTTCTGAGCAACAGGGACAGACTCTGTGCCAGAGACCTGCGCCCTATTGCTTACCCCTGGTAAGTCGTCCCCCGCAACAGTATCCAAAACGGTATACTTGTTATAGAGGGGAACGACCACAGGGGATCCCTGCACTGCCTGCCGGTTCCCTCTCCCTCCTCTGACGGTAACCCATCTACTTTCTTCTTTTACCTGAGGTGTGACTACCTCCCTATAACTCCTCTCAATAACCTCCTCCGCCTCCCGAATGATCCGAAGTTCATCCAGCTCCAGCTCCAGGTCCCTAATGCGGCTCTCGAGGAGCTGGAGTTGGGTGCACTTCCCGCAGATGTAGTCAGAAGGGACACTAGAGGTGACCCTTTCCTCCCACATTCTGCAGGAGGAACATTCAACTGCCCTAGCCTCCATTCCCACTGAACTAACTTCCCAACTACTGAAAAATAAAAAAATAAAAAACTTGTTAGTTTAGCAATCCAATGGACAGAGCTTTTTTTTTTGGTTAGAGGAGGAAGATGGGTGGGAGACACTACGTAAGTAGTGTTTCGGGTAAAGCTGTCACTCGAGAACAGCCCCTTCACAAACCACCTTCAACTTACGCTGACCGCACTGCACGTATGCAAATCTCCCCGGAACAGCCAATCAGAAGCTCTGCTCTGCTGCCCTCTGCTGGATGCTCACCTTCCGTCGAACTCCTCGGGTCACTGATGCAGGTGCACCTTCAACTTACGCTGACCGCACTGCACGTATGCAAATCTCCCCGGAACAGCCAATCAGAAGCTCTGCTCTGCTGCCCTCTGCTGGATGCTCACCTTCCGTCGAACTCCTCGGGTCACTGATGCAGGTGCACCTTCAACTTACGCTGACCGCACTGCACGTATGCAAATCTCCCCGGAACAGCCAATCAGAAGCTCTGCTCTGCTGCCCTCTGCTGGATGCTCACCTTCCGTCGAACTCCTCGGGTCACTGATGCAGGTGCACCTTCAACTTACGCTGACCGCACTGCACGTATGCAAATCTCCCCGGAACAGCCAATCAGAAGCTCTGCTCTGCTGCCCTCTGCTGGGCTTCCTCAGACACTGCCCTCCCCCCTTTCAAAGCTTGACTTCACACCGTCCTCAAAAAGCCCACTGGCTGGTCATTGTCAATGACCACCCCCAGCTCCCACTTCTCCAGATCCCTTGAACATGCCACTGCCTCCCAAATCCACAGCTGATTCTCCAGTTGAGTATCTGCCGCCACGATGGAACACCGTTTTAAGACGGTTTTACATTTTGACCCATCACCTTGGGATATATTTCTCAAAATTAAATGTGCGATATGAATGAACATTGTTGCTGTTGAAGGGTAGGAAGGAGAGGAAGGCAGCGATAAATAACAAGGTCAGGAATCATTAAGAAAAGCAAAGCAGATGGCAATTGGATGCGGTATTTAATCCTGGTCAAGGCTCACTGAGAACAATTCAATCTAATGTGCCCCACTTGTCCTGGAGATCTGGCCCAGTGCTCCAAACAAAACACATTCAAAACCACAATTCACTTAATCAATAGAAAGAATCACAAGTTACATTTAGTAATAGTTTTGATGCACCAGCCAACATCCAGCTTGAGCCAGATATCCTGCCCACTGGTTCACCAATAAATTACTCTTGAAATGCAGCCACTGAGAGCTGACCACCTCTCCCCCCGCACCCCCCACTTCAATGAGGGCTGACCATCTCTCCCCCCGCACCCCCCACTTAACTGAGAGCTGACCATCTCTCCCCCCGCACCCCCCACTTCACTGAGAGCTGACCACCTCTCCCCCCACACCCCCCCTTCACTGAGAGCTGACCACCTCTCCCCCCACACCCCCCACTTCACTGAGAGCTGACCATCTCTCCCCCCGCACCCCCCACTTCACTGAGAGCTGACCACCTCTCCCCCCGCACACCCCCTTCACTGAGAGCTGACCACCTCTCCCCCCGCACTGAGAGCTGACCACCTCTCCCCCCGCACCCCCCCTTCACTGAGAGCTGACCACCTCTCCCCCCGCACCCCCCCTTCACTGAGAGCTGACCACCTCTCCCCCTGCACTCCCCCTTCACTGAGAGCTGACCACCTCTCCCCCTGCACTCCCCCTTCACTGAGAGCTGACCACTTCTCCCCCCGCACTGAGAGCTGACCACTTCTCCCCTCGCACCCCCCTTCACTGAGAGCTGACCACCTCTCCCCCCGCATTGAGAGCTGACCACCTCTCCCCCCGCACCCCTATTCACTGTGACCCACACAAAAATGGGGAGAACGTGCAAACTCCACATAGACAGTGACCAGGGGCCTGGATCGGGTCCTCAGCGCCATGAGGCAGCAGTGCTAACTTCATTGCAAGTGTTAATGTAAGCCTACTTGTGACAATAAAGATTATTATTAGTATTATTATACCCACTGCACCACCGTGCCAACAAATGTGTTGGGTAAAATATATTTTTCACAGGGCGAGTGGTTGGGGTGTGGAATGCACAGCCTGGGAGGCTGGTCGGGAGCCAGGTTCAATTGAGACATTCAAGAGGACAGATGATTATTTGAATCGAAACTATGTGCAGGGGTAAGGGAGAAGGCAGGAGAATGGAGCCCAGTCATGACGCTCGTTTGGACAGCTGGTACACACACGATGGGCAAAACGGCCTCTCTCTGTGATCTCTTGTGATTTACTGGGTTATGGGGATAGGGTGGAGGTGTTGACCTTGGGTAGAGTGCTCTTTCCAAGAGCCAGTGCAGACTCGATGGGCCGAATGACCTCCTTCTGCACTGTAAATTCTATGATTCAGTCACACAGGCATATCCAGCAAAATGGGGATTTTGTGATGAGCATACTACCATTGAAAAGAAGAAGCACTTCATCAACTGTCAGGTAGTTTGCCTGGACAGATGCATCGCCCAGTGATGGTGAACCCTGGACCCCATTCTGACCCCACTCCCTGATTCAGTCTGTCCAATATTGCCAACATTTCCTACCTTTCATTTCACATCTTGAAGCCTGAGTTTGCTGTCTGATCTCACATCTCTTTCGGAAGGGCCTATCTTTAAACAGCAAACTGTTAGTACAGTAACCAGCCTGGCTAACATCTGCCAGAAAACCTAAATTAATTTCCTGGTAACTGATTGATCTGTTGACTAACTTGCAGTCTATAAATAGGACCTAATAAGCGCTGTGGGTGCACATGTTTTGAAGTGTTGGGCAGTGAGCAATGTCTCCAAAACTTTAAACGCAGGTTGAGATAGTCATAGGGAGACAGCTCCTGAACCACTGACACCGGACATCACCCACATTAAAGGCGAGAAGATGAAAACAAAAAGGTTGTAAAGAGGAGGCTGTCAAAGCCTCCAGGAGCTGTGCTCATATCAGACACATGCAAGCCCGGCAGCCCGCACCCCGCCCGCTGTGCTTACCTGGTGCCTGTCCCAGAGAGCCGGGGCACAGCCGCTCCGGAGCCGTTCCGGTGGCGGAGCAGCAAACACTCTTTCTGGGAGTCGGAGAGATTCAGCAATGAGGAAGTGAGAGAGAGGATGTGGGTGGAGACAGAGCTACTTCTAGCAGCCTGGGCACTGCCCATGCAGCAGGCTCAGTCTCAGCCCTTCACTGCCTCAGCCCCTCACTGCCTCAGCCCCTCACTGCTCCAGCCCCTCACTCCCTCAGCCCCTTACTGCCTCAATCCCTCACTGCTCCAGCCCCTCACTGCCTCAGTCCCTTACTGCCTCAATCCCTCACTCCCTTACTGCCTCAATCCCTCACTGCTCCAGCCCCTCACTCCCTCAGCCCCTCACTGCCTCAATCCCTCACTGCCTCAATCCCTCACTGCTCCAGCCCCTCACTCCCTCACTCCCTCACTGCCTCAATCCCTCACTGCTCCAGCCCCTCACTGCCTCAGTCCCTTACTGCCTCAATCCCTCACTCCCTTACTGCCTCAATCCCTCACTGCTCCAGCCCCTCACTCCCTCAGCCCCTTACTGCCTCAATCCCCTCACTGCTCCAGCCCCTCACTCCCTCAGCCCCTCACTCCCTCAGCCCCTTACTGCCTCAATCCCCTCACTGCTCCAGCCCCTCACTCCCTCAGCCCCTCACTGCCTCAATCCCCTCACTCCCTCAGCCCCTTACTGCCTCAATCCCTCACTGCTCCAGCCCCTCACTCCCTCAGCCCCTCACTCCCTCAGCCCTTCACTCCCTCAGCCCCTCACTCCCTCAGCCCTTCACTCCCTCAGCCCCTTACTGCCTCAACCCCTCACTGCTCCAGCCCCTCACTCCCTCAGCCCCAGCCCCTCACTGCCTCAGCCCCTCACTGCCTCAGCCCCTCACTGCTCCAGCCCCTCACTCCCTCAGCCCCTCACTGCCTCAATCCCTCACTGCTCCAGCCCCTCACTCCCTCAGCCCCTCACTGCCTCAATCCCTCACTGCTCCAGCCCCTCACTCCCTCAGCCCCTCACTGCCTCAGCCCCTTACTGCCTCAATCCCTCACTGCTCCAGCCCCTCACTCCCTCAGCCCCTCACTGCCTCAGCCCCTTACTGCCTCAATCCCTCACTGCTCCAGCCCCTCACTCCCTCAGCCCCAGCCCCTCACTGCCTCAGCCCCTCACTGCCTCAGCCCCTCACTGCCTCAATCCCTCACTGCCTCAATCCCTCACTGCTCCAGCCCCTCACTCCCCAACCCCTCACTCCCCAGCCCCTCACTCCCCAGCCCCTCACTGCCTCAGCCCCTCACTGCCTCAGCCCCTCACTGCCTCAATCCCTCACTGCCTCAATCCCTCACTGCCTCAATCCCTCACTGCTCCAGCCCCTCACTGCCTCAATCCCTCACTGCTCCAGCCCCTCACTCCCCAGCCCCTCACTCCCCAGCCCCTCACTCCCCAGCCCCTCACTCCCCAGCCTCAACCCCTCACTCCCTCAGCCTCACACTCCCTCAGCCTCAACTCTTAACTGCCTCAGCCCCTCACTGCTCCAGCCTCAACCCCTCACTCCCTCAGCCTCACACTCCCTCAGCCTCAACTCTTAACTGCCTCAACCCCTCACTGCCTCAGCCCCTCACTGCTCCAGCCCCTCACTGCTCCAGCCCCTCACTCCCTCAACCTCAACTCTTCACTGCCTCAACCCCTCACTGCCTCAATCCCTCACTGCTCCAGCCCCTCACTCCCCAGCCTCAACCCCTCACTGCCCCAGCCCCTCACTGCTTCACTGCCTCAGCCCTTTACTGCCTCAATCCCTCACTGCTCCAGCCCCTCACTCCCTCAGCCCCTCACTCCCCAGCCTCAACCCCTCACTCCCTCAGCCTCTCACTCCCCCACCCTCAGACCCTCACTCCCCCACCCTCAGACCCTCTCTCCCCCACCCTCAGACCAATTCTCCCCCACCCTCAGACCCTCTCTCCCCCACCCTCAGACCCTCACTCCCCCACCCTCAAACCCTCACTCCCCCACCCTCAGACCCTCACTCCCCCACCCTCAGACCCTCACTCCCCCACCCTCAGACCCTCATCCCCCACCCTTAGACCCTCACTCCCCCACCCTCAGACCCTCTCTCCCCCACCCACAGACCCTCTCTCCCCCACCCTCAGACCCTCTCTCCCCCACCCTCAGACCCTCTCTCCCCCACCCTCAGACCCTCTCTCCCCCCCCCTCAGACCCTCTCTCCCCCACCCTCAGACCCTCTCTCCCCCACCCTCAGACCCTCTCTCCCCCACCCTCAGACCCTCTCTCCCCCACCCTCAGACCCTCTCTCCCCTACCCTCAGACCCTCTCTCCCCCACCCTCAGACCCTCTCTCCCCCACCCTCAGCCCTTCTCTCCCCCACCCTCAGCCCCTCTCTCCCCCACCCTCAGCCCCTCTCTCCCCCACCCTCAGCCGTTCACTCCTTCAGCCTCAGCCTCTCACTCCCTCAGCCTCAACCCCTCACTCCCTCAGTTCACTCCCTCTGCCTCAGCCCTCAGTCGCTGAGGCTCAACCCCTCACTCTCACTGCTTCAATCCCTCACTCTCTCAGCCTCTGCCCCTCACTGCCTCTGCCCCTCATTGCCTCTGCCCCTCTCTGCCTCAGCCCCTCACTGCCTCAGCCCCTCACTGCCTCTGCCCCTCACTTCCTCAGCCCTCAGTCCCTGAGGCTCAACCCCTCACTCCCACTGCCTCAACCCCGCACTCTCTCAGCCTCAGCCCTCACTCCCACTGCCTCAGCCCTCACTCCCTCAACCTCAACCCTCAAGCACTCAGCCCCCTCACTCCTTCAGCCTCAGCCCCTCACTCCTGCCTCAGCCCCCTCACTCCTTCAGCCTCAGCCCCTCACTCCTGTCTCAGCCCCCTCACTCCTTCAGCCTCAGCCCCCTCACTCCTTCAGCCTCAGCCCCCTCACTCCTTCAGCCTCAGCTCCCTCTCCCCTTCAGCCTCAACCACCTACGCCCATAGCCCCGGCTTTACCTCCATCTGCCTCAGACTCTCACTGCCTCAGCACCTCACTCCCGCAGCCTCACTCTCTTGGCCCCACCCTCCCTCAGTCTCAACCCCTCATTCCCTCAGTTTCAGCGCCTAACTCCCTCAACTACTCCCTCAACCTCAACCCCTTACTCCCTCAGCCTTAACCCTTCACTCCCTGAGCCTTAACCCTTCACTCCCTGAGCCTCAACAGTTCATTCTCTCTGCCTCGACCCCTCACTCCCGCAGTCTCGACCCCTCACTCCTGCAGTCTCGACCCCTCACTCCTGCAGTCTCGACCCCTCAGTCTCGACCCCTCACTCCTGCAGTCTCGACCCATCAGTCTCGACCCCTCATTCCTGCAGTCTCACACCTTCACTTCCACAGCCACAATTCCAGTCTCAGCTCCTCAGCCTTAAAATCTCACTCCTTCAACCTCAGCTTCTCAGCCTTAATCCCTCATTCATTCAGCTTCAATCACTCACTTCCTCAGCCTCACTTCCTCAGCCTCACTTCCTCAGCCTCACTTCCTCAGCCTCACTTCCTCAGCCTCACTTCCTCACCCTCACTTCCTCAGCCTCACTACTTCAGCCTCACTACCTCAGCCTCACCCCCTCACCGCCACAACCTCAACCCCTCAGCCTCAACCCCCCACTTCCTCAGCCTCAACCCCTCACTCACTCAACTTCAACCATTCAGCCCTTTATTGCCTCAGCCCCTCATTCCCTCTGCCTCAATCCTTCACCCCCTTAGGCTCTCAGTTCCTCGCTCTCTCAGCCCCAATCCCTGACCCTCAGCCTCACCCCTTCAACCTCTGACTCCTCAGCCTCAATCCCTTACTCCATCACCCCCACTTCCTCAACAACTCACTGCCTCACCTCATTCCCTCATCCTCAACCCCTCACTCCCTCACCCCCAACGCCTCTTATTTATTGCTGAATCTGTATTAATAGCGTAATGCCGTTACACTTTCATTGACACTTTTCATTGTGTATTACATAAAGAACAACTATCTACATAACATTCAATAGGTTATTAATTTCATTTTGCTCATTTTGCAGAATCTGAAATAAAATATTTGATAACTGGGGCGGCATGTGGCACAGTGGATAGCACTGGGACTGCGGCGCTGAGGACCCGCGTTCGAAACCCGGCCCTGGGTCATTGTCCGTGTGGAGTTTGCACATTCTCCCCGTGTCTGGGTGGTTTTCACCCCCACAAACCAAAGATGTGCAGTTTAGGTGGATTGGCCACGCTAAATTGCCCCTTAATTGGAAAACAAAAAATAATTGGGTACTCTAAATTAAAAATAAAAATAAAAATTTGACAACTGCCTTCCCAAGAGCCAGTGTTTCAGCAGCTAAAGCACTTTTAATTTTTTTACATTTTCTTCACTTCAACATTTCCCAGTTTCACGATAAGGAAACAATTGCACAAATTTTTTTTTGTCTTGATGGCTGTACAAATTGCGCACAATTATTTTAACTCTCAACTCCCGGGGCAGCACGGTGGTGCAGTGGTAGCACTGCAGTCTCACGGCGTCGAGGTCCCAGGTTCGATCCCAACTCTGGGTCACTGTTCGTGTGGAGTTTGCACATTCTCCCCGTGTTTGCCTGGGTTTCGCCCCCACAGCCCAAAGATGTGCAGGCACACCAAATTGCCCCTTAATTGGAAAAAATGAATTGGGTACTCTAAATTTTCTTTTTTTTAAACTCTCAACTCCCAGGCAGTATTAAAATGGCATCAAGCGCTTGATGTACTTTTGAAGGCTGCTGTTCTGCTTTAAGGCTGGTGACTGCAATTGCCACTTTAACTCAGAAAACTTTGTTTTGGAGGAAGGACTTTCGGTGACGGGGATATGCTGAGAAGTCAAATATCAGGTGGCTCTCCTCCTACAAACCCGAAAATAGGCTCTTGTGGTAGTATGACTAGGGGTATTACGGTCCCTGGAAGTGTGAGCTGCCATTGGTGCAGAGGACTCGCTGCCCATTGGCCCAGGTATGTCATGCGCCTCTCAGCTGATTGGCTGAGAGGTAGGTAGCTCCGCCTATGAGGCGGGGTATAAGAACCCGTGTTCCCCGGCAGTCGCCATTCTTCTGTACGTCTGCTGCCGGGTACACTTCTTGTGTATTAAAGCCTATCGTTCGGACTTTACGTTTCGTGTCCATTTATTGTGCATCAGCTCTTTCACCCGAAATTGCCTGCTAATACGAAAGAAAAAATATCCCTGCACTCCAGCAACATCAGTGCGAAGGGAGATGCCGAACAACAGCCACTCCAGAAACAAGAAGCGGAAAAAACCAGGAGAAGCAAATGGCTAAGCCAGCAGACGCACAAAATGTTGAAACCCGTCCTCGCTAGAGTGAGAAGCACAAGGAGCTCCCCCTCAGAAGGGGATGGGTGGAGGAACTGAAAGAACACAGAGACGAGTCAAAAACCGACACCCATGCTATGGTCAGGGGTGGGGAGGGTGGGGGGCGGAAGCTCTGGCGATCATACAAGTGGCCCTAGACAAGGCAGAGAGGTGACTGGGAACGCAGGAAACAACTATGGAAGAGCTGGAAAAGGCCACGACAGACCAGGGTGACTGGATTGCTGCCCTGGAAAAGAAGGTAGCAAGGTTGGTCACGACACTGGGAGTCTGAAAGGAAAGATTGAGGATCAGGAAAACTGATCGAGGAGCCAAAACTTGCGGATTGTGGGCGATAATCACTAAAATGTACCGGTACCAGGACTCGGAAAGAATCCTGCGCTGGGCGAGGCAGATAAAGAACTGGAACTGGAAGATCACCGGATAAGGATCTACCAGGACATTGGGGCTGGCCTGGGCTAGCGCCGAGCAGAGTTCAACAGGGTGGAGGCTGCCCTGTACAAGAGAGACAAAGTTTGGGATGCTGTACCCAGCCAAACTCTGGGTACGTTTTAAGGCAGGGAACGCTTCTCCATGGCCTCCTGCAGAGGTGGACAAATTCGTCCTGGAAAACTGGCTGGAGAAAGGACAGCAGGGAGAGCGGCGAAGAGGTCAGCTGAAGAGACTTAATTTATTTATTTACTCAATGTTAGCCAACTTGATGAACACTGTGCGGGACCGCACTGCCTCATTGTGGGGATGGGAGGTGAAATAGAGGAAAGGAAAAGCGAAGGCAGCAGAGCTCAGGAAAGGGTGAGGAGAACAGCAGGTAGGGAGCTCAAAGAACGGGTGATGGGAGGACACGCAACCAAGCCCGGGAAAGGGGGGGGGGGGGGGGCACCACACTAACGGGGAAGCTAGCATCGGGAAGCGTGAGGGAAAGAGAGGCCGCGGCATATCTCCCACACGGGAGACAGCGCCTGCCAAGGGGGATGGGGGCAGACATCAGCAACAGGGGGAAGATGGGGGAAGAAACAGGGGGAAGGGAATGAGGGTGGTGGCAGCTCCAGGGAGGAGGGGGGGGGGGGCGGGGGGAGGACAGGTGGCGGATGAAAATGCCTTAGCGAGAACATAGGAACAAAGAGCAATAGGCTGGCTGCAACAGGCCACACGAGGCGACTTGGAACACAAAGACACCGCAAGCAGCCACTTTAGAGGGTCGCTGGGCAAAGGGAAACCCCGGAGCGCAGGGGCATGTGCATCAGGCACGTTGATCCCACAGGAGAGGGATGGGGGCACAAAATCCCCCATGGTGGCACAGTAGTTAGCACTGATGCTTCACAGCGCCAGGGTCCCAGGTTCGATTCCCGGCTTGGGCCACTGTCTGTGCAGAGTCTGCATGTTCTCCCCGTGTCTGCTTGAGTTTCCTCCGGGTGCTCCGGTTTCCTCCCACAAGCCCCAAAAGATGTGCTTGTTAGGTGAATGGGACATTCTGAATTCTCCCTCTGTGTACCCGATCAGGCACCGGAATGTGGCGCAGAGGGGATTTTCACAGTAACTTCATTGCAGTGTTAATGTAAGCCTACTTGTGACAAAAATAAAGATTATTATTACTATTATTATTATTATTACTGCAGGGGAGTTGCTGGATTATTATCAGGATAGTCATCTGGAACGTCCCAGTGAAAAGATCCAGAGTCTTCACCCACCTGAAAAGTTTGAAAGCCGCCATACTCTTCCTCCAAGAGTCACACCTGAGAGAGAAGGACCGATTGCGAGTAAGGAAGGGCTGGGCCAGACAGACCTATCATTCCTGCTATGGGACATGAGCCCGGGGGGTAGCCATACTGCTAAATAAGAGGATGATGTTTACCACAACGAGGATGGTTACTGGCCCAGGGAGACATTACGTTATGGTCAGCGGTATCCTGGGCGGGGCACCAGGAGTCCTGGTGAACGTGCCCAGCTGGGACGATACAGAGTTTATAAAGAAGACCATGGCGGAAATCCTGACATTGACACACACTGACTTATCAGGGGGGTGGGGGGGCTTTAACTGTGTACAGGAAACATGGACAGACTGGTCGAATCACAAAACAGGAAAGACCTCCAACATGGCAAAAGAACTCGGCATATTTATAGAGAAAATGGGTGCTGTGGACCTATGGCTGTTCACCGATTCAGGGAAGAAGTTCTTCTTTTTCTCCCACCTACACAACGTATACACACGGATCGACTTTTCTGCAGTGGGGAAATCGGTACTTCCAGGGATTGTAAGAGCTGAATACGCCATGATCGTAATCTCCAACCATGCTCCACACTACTGTCATGCGAATGTCACTTTAAGAAATGTCTGGCTGCTCATGTTACTGCAGTGATGTCAGAGTGTGGGTGGAGCTGAGCTCTGGCTCTGCTTTTTAGTTTCACTTTGAGAAAAGCTTGGGTGTGTCTGTGTTTTTTTGGTTTCGTTTTTTCAGTGTTGGAGCTGAAGCCAGACAAAGCAGGTGTACTGCTGTTCTCTCTGCCATGAAAAGACTATCTCTTGATCATTTGGTGAATTCAGAATTATAAATGTTTTCAGTAGTGAATGTAAACCTGATGTGCTTCTGTTGAAAGATGTTTCTTTTGTCTTCTGGATGTTGTTTGGGAAGTTATTAAGGATTACTTAGTGTTATATTCTTTGCGGGTTGTATTTGAATTAATGGTTGCTAAGATGTTCAATGTATGCTTTAAAAAGATTAACTTGAGTTCATAGAATAAACATTGTTTTGCTTTAAAAAATACTTTTCCATTTCTGCTGCACCACACCTGTAGAGTGGGCCGTGTGCTCCCCATACCACAATCTATTAAAAGTTGTGGGTCAGGTGAACTCCATGATACACTTTGGGTTTCTTTAAACCCTGGCCCATAACACTACATAGATGTGAGGTTGGAGACAGGCTCTTGTGCCCGACGCCCCACATGGAGGTTAGACATGGCCCCCCTGGCCGATAAGGCTTTCTGTCAGAAAATATCGCTGGAGGCTGTGATCAGGGGTGAAATTATTGCTTACAAAGCACGAAGAGATAGGGAAGAGAGGGTGGCTAGGCAACAGCTAGTCGACTCCATACTGGAAGTAGACCGGTGATACTTTAAGGCCCCGACCATGGAGCTGCTGGCGGAGAGGAAAAAGCTACAGATGGACTTTGACCTGCTCTCAATGAGGAAACCAGTGCACCAACTCCACCAGACATGAGGGACCCTGTACTAAGACAAAGCCAGCCGCCTGCTGAGAAACCAGGCAGCCATGAGGGAAATAGCTCATATTAGGGACAGCAAAGGCAAACTAGTAGAGGTGTCGGAAAAGGTCAACGAAGCACTAGAGACCTTCTGGATTTTGGATTTGTTTATTTTCCTGCAAGCAGCTCAAACACATCATTGAGTACCTGAAAATAAAATAAAATAAAAATAAAATAGATAACAGGGCAATGCAAGGTACACAATGTAAATACATAGACACTAGGATCGGGTGAAGCATAAGGAGTGTAGTATTAAGAGGGTCAGTCAATAAGAGAGTTATTTAGGAGACTGGTAACAGTGGGGAAGAAGCTGTTTTTGAATCTGTTTGTGTGTGTTCTCAGGCTTTTGTATCTATTGCGCGATGGAAGAAGTTGGAAGAGTGAGTAAGCCGGGTAGGAGGGGTCTTTGATTATGCTGCCCGCTTTCCCCAGGCAGCGGGAGGTGTAAATGGAGTCAATGGATGGGAGGCAGGTTCGTGTGATGGATTGGGCGGTGTTCACAACTCTGAAGTTTCTTGCGGTCCTAATCCAAGCAGATGCCATACCAGGCTGTGATGCAGCCCGATAGGATGCTTTCTCTGGTGCATCTGTAAAAGTTGCTAAGAGTCAGTGTGGACTTTGCGAATTTCCTTAGATTTCTGAGTAAGTATAGGTGCTGTTCTTCTTTCTTGGTGGTAGCGTCGACGTGGGTGGACCAGGACAGATTTTTGGTGATGTGCACCCCTCGGAATTTGAAGCTGTCAACCATCTCCACCTCGGCGCCGTTAATGCTGACGGGTGAGTTTGCTTCCTGAAGTGAATGACAAGCTCTTTAGTTTTGCTGGCATTCAGGGATAGATTGTTGTCGTTGCATCACCCCACTAGTTCTCTATATCCCTCCTGAATTCTGACTCATCATTGTTCGCGATCCGACCCACTGTGGTCATATCGTCAGAAAACTTGTAGATGGAGTTGGAACCAAGTTTTGCCACGCAGTCGTGTGTGTATCGGGAGTATAGTAGGGGACTAAGTACACAGCCTTGCGGGGCCCCGGTATTGAGGACTATTGTGGAGGAGGTGTTGTTGTTTATTCTTACTGATTGTGGTCTGTGGGTCAGGAAGTCGAGAATCCAGTTGCAGAGTAAGGAGCTAAGTCTTAGGTTTTGGAGCTTTAATCACAAACCCAATGTGGCTGGGATTATGGTGTTGAAGGTGGAGTTGTAGTCAATAAATAGGGGTCTGATGTAGGAGTCCTTGTTGTCAAGATGGGAGACTCGGGGATGAAACAGTCCCTTGATGTACTGGATATACCAGTTGTTGGGGGGGACAGGAAATGGGGTGTGGAAGCACCACTAGAACTGGGAGAGGTCATTGAGAGTATTAGCTCCATGCAGGCAGGAAAGGCACTGGGATCAGACGGATTCCCGGAGGCCTTCAACAAAAACATTTGTGGCAGCACTGGCCCCACACCCGCCGGAGGTGTTCACAGACTCCCTGGCAAGGGGCACAGTGCCACCTCTGACAGCACAAGCCTCAATCTCGATGGTATCTAAGAAAGACAAAGACCCAACAGAATGCGGGTCCTACAGACCCATTTGGCTGCTAACAGCATGGCACGGTAGCACAGTGGTTAGCACTGTTGCTTCACAGTGTCAGGGTCCCAGTGTGGTGATTGTGTATCAGTGTAGATGCAATACAACTGAGCAAGCACTAGAGGGAGCACAGGAGAGATATAAATACATAGGGACAGGAAGTGAGGACACACTTCACGGAAGGGAGAACTGGTCGCAAGACACAGACACACAGGCAGGCAGCATTTGAGGTAGCCGTAAGTTAAGCTCTGAAGACAGAACAAATTCACAATAAAGCATCTTCTCCACCTTTGAGACTACGAGCTTTATTAAGACACAAGGAACAACACATGGTACCAGCAGTGGCTTCAGACGCTTACTACAAGACAACTCAGCTGCAGACACAGAAAGACCAAAATGGCAAGATGAACTCCTACTGGACATTCGACTTGGGAAGACCTCGCTTATTCGAGGATGTGGGTTGGACGCCCACCTCAGCTGAACATGACCGGTAATGTAAGAAATGTCTGGAAAATATTTAAACAGATGTTCGATTTTTATATCATAGCTAATGATTTAGCAGCAGCCTCAGACTAAATGAAAATAGCAATGCTCATCGCAGGACATGAAGCTAGAAAAGTATATAATGGATTTAAATACTCAAAAGCTGAAGACAGCAACAACTTACAAATAATACTGTATGGAATTTGAACAGCGCTGTATGCTCAGAGGCCAAACTGCACAGAGACTGAGTGATGCAAAACTCAAACAATCACTATCAGAACAGAAAGGGTTCAGTCAAGAAATCGCGAGTGAAAAGTACAGATCAAAAGGAAGAATGAATTTTTCACAGAGACAAAACGCTGAGGTCCAGTTCAGATCAAAAGGAAAAAGTAACATGAACTTTTCACATAGACAAAACGCTGAAATCCAGTTGAGATCAAAAGAAAAAAGTAACCAGAATTTTTCACAAAGCCAAAACGCTGAAATCCAGTACAGATCGAAAGGAAAAGGTAACTTACAACTTTCAGAAAGAAAAAACGCTGAAATCCGCGATAAAATGGCGTCGGAGCACATTTTACAGTCTCTGGGGGACAAAGAACGTAAACTGTGTATGCGCAGGAAACAGAAGCCGCGCATGCGCAGTTACAATCACTCGTTTTGCGTTCTGCGCATGCGCAGTTTAAAAACGTTCTTGTTGCTGATCGTTATGCGCATGCGCAAGCCGGCAGGGCGGCAAAGAATTGGATGGGGAACCGGAGAGAAGTCAGAGAGTCTCACTCTATGCAAATGACCTGCTGCTCTACATCTCAGACCCACAAAGTAGCATGGAAGGAATCATAGTGCTCTTGAGAGAGTTTGGAGCTGGCAGCATGGTGGTACAGTGGTTAGCACTGTTGCCTCACGGCGCCGAGGTTCCAGGTTCAATCCCGACTCTGGGTCACTGTCTGTATGGAGTTTGCACACCAAACATGTGCAGGCTAGGTGGATTGGCCACGCTAAATTGCCCCTTAAGCGGAAAAAGTGAATTGGGTACTCTAAATTGATTTAAAATAAAGAAAGAGGTTGGAGCCTTCTCAGGCAAAACTAAGATCTTCCAGGTGAACCCGGAAGGGGAGGGGCAGAGCTGGAGGGACTGCATTTAAATAGGCCCGGCACAAATTCCGCTACCTGGAAATCCAAAACACTCATAACTGGAAAGCCATGATGTGGAGATGCCGGCGTTGGACTGGGGTAGGCACAGTAAGAAGTCTTACAACACCAGGTTAAAGTCCAACAGGTTTGTTTCAAACACTAGCTTGCGGAGCACTGCTCCTTCCTCAGGAAAGGGAATGGAACCAAATGGAACCTGGCCAGTCTGGTGGAGGAAGTAAAACAGGAACCAGCAGAGCTGGCATGGAGAGTGCAGATCATCTCGATGAACATACTGCCCAGGTTCTTCTTCCTGCTCAGATCCATCCTCATCTACATCCCCAAGGCCTTCTTCAATTCATTAGAAAAACTGGTCATGGCATTTGTGTGTGTGTGTGTGGGGGGGTGGGGGGGTGGGGGGGTGGGGGGGGGGGGGGGGGGGGGTGGGGTGGGGGTGGGGGGGGGGGGTGGGGGGGGGAAGAGAAAGAACGCAAGGATCCCCAAAGGGGGGCTGCAAAGAACGAGAGGCATGGGCAGCAACTGCGGAGAGGGTAAAGGGGTGGATAAAAGAGCCAGAAGCCAAGTGGGTGCTTATGGAGGAGGGTTCCTGCAGGGGGAATCTCCCTCCAGGCCCTGGTCATGACGGCGCTCCCATCCCCACCGAACAAACACTCAACAACCCAGTGGTGATAGCAACACTCCGGTCGTGGAACTAGCTGCGATAGCACTTTGGGCTCACCGAAATATCTGTTAAGGCCCCATCTGTAATAGCCACAGGTACACGCCCTTGACAATGGACGCCACCTTCAAAAGGTGGAGACAAATTTTTTTGTGGAGGTCCGCTGGGAACCCGTTGGGTCCCGGCTCCTTCCCCCCCTGCATGGAGTTGATGTTCTCCATGACCTCTCCCTGTCCTCGTGGTGCTTCCAGCTCCCTCCGTCTATGTCCCCCACGACTAGCATGTCCAGTCCGTTGAGGAACCGTTCATCCCCAAGTCCCCGTTGGGGGTCTTGGAGGCGTATGGTCCCCGTTGGAAGGCCTCAAATGGTTTGTTGATCTTTTTTGGTTCGGCTATGAGTCCACCTCTGCTATCTTTCACCTGCGCTATCTCCCTCATGGCTGCCTTCTTTCTCAGCTGGTGAACCAGCAGGCGGCTAGCCTTCTCTTCGTGTTCATAAAAGTGTCTGGCGGAGTTGGTGCACTGCCTTCCTGGTGGATAGCAGGTTAAAGTCCATTTGTAGCTTTTTCGTCTCTGCCAGAAGCTCTCCGGTCGGGTCCTTGGAGTATTTTCCGTCAACCTCCAGGTTGGAGCCGATCAGTTGTTGCTTAGCTGCCCTCTCTTCCTGTCTATGCAAGCCTTGTAGGCTATAATCCCTCCTCTAATCACCACCTTCAGAGCCCCCCAGCATCTGGAAGGTGACTTCCCCATTCTGGTTGTTAGTGATGTACTCACCTGTGGCCTTTGATGCTTTTTGGCAGAAGGCCTTGTTGGCCAAGAATTGCGTGTCCAACCTCCATGTGCCCCGTCCAGGACACTGCTGACCATGTTGTACCACTCCCCTGCGTCCGTTACCGTCTTTGTCACCGTAAACACTATCCTCTTGCTAATCAGGATAGCTACCCCCCGACCCTTGTCCCTCAGCAAGAATGGTAGGTCTGTGCCACCCAGCCCTCCCTTGCCCACAGTCAGTCCTTCTCTCTCAGGTGTGTCTCTTGGAGGAAGACTATGTCAGCTTTCAAACTCCTCAAATAGGCAAAGACTCTTTTCACGGACCATTAAGTCCCCTGATATTCCAGATGATAATCCTAGTGGGGGGTTTTAGTTTCTCCCCCCCCCCCCCCCTTTCTGCGGGATCAACCATACTTCCCTGATGGATGCACCCCTGAACTCCGGTGTTTCCCTTTGTTAGGGGGCGTCTAAAATGGCCGCAGCCACTGTTCTCACCATGAGGCCGGATTCCTGCGCTCCGAGGTTTCCCTTTGTCCAGGGGGCACCCAACATGGCTGCTTGCGGCACCATCTTGTTCCCTCAACCTGCACCTTACCTGCTGAAGCCAATCTGTAAACTATATCCCTTTCTTATCTTTGTATTTCCCTTGTGTTCCCCCTTCCCCACTCTGTCCTTCCTGCTACCCACTCCCCTCCCACCGGTGTCCCCCTTTCCTGTCTCCCCTCCCCCATTGCACACCCCATCCCTACCCCTGTGATCCCCTCTCCCACCCCTCCGCCAGATGTTCCCTCAACATCGGGAGGTTTGCTGCAGCCCCCCTTGTTTTCATACTTCCAGCGCTAGCTTTCCCTGCTAATGTGGTCACCCCCCTCCTGGGGCTGATCTTGCCCCTTTCCTATGCCGCTGGATTGCTGTTCCCTCTTCACCCTCTCCTGCACTCCCCTGCCCTCGTCCTTTCCTGTGGTTTAACATTGCTGTTCAGGGCGAGGCAGCCCTTTCCTGCGCAAACATGGTACATTTCCATCATAGTTCTTTTTCTTTCACCCCTTCTTCCTTTCTCTGTTTCACCCTCAATGCTGTCTTGCCTGCCCCTGGTCCAGGCCGCTGGTCCAAACAAACTCATCCACCTCTGCCGAGGTGTTTTGGAATGTGACCCAGAGCCTGGCTGGGAACAGCGTTCCAAACTTCACTCCAATCTTGTACAGGGCCAGTTTCATCCGGTTGAATTCGACCCTGCACCTTACCAGGTGAAAATAGAAACAAAAGGTTATGACTTGGTGGGGATTACTGAAACGTGGTTACAGGGAGACCAGGTCAGGGAATTGAATATCCAAGGGTACGCAGTATTTCGGAAAGATAGGGTTGAAAGGAAAAGGAGGTGGCGTAGCCCTGCTGGTGAGGAAAGGGATCAGTGCTGTAATGTGAAATGACATGAGCGCCGGAGATCAAGATGTCATATCAATCTGGGTCAAATAAGAAATAACAAAGGGAAGGATTCCCTGGTGGGAGTAATCTATAGGTTCCCAAACAGTAGTTCTACAGTGGGGCACAGTATAAACCAGGAAATACTGGGGCTTGCAAGAAAGGTATGGCAATAATAATGGGTGATTTTAATATGCACAGAGACTGGGAGAATCAAATTGACAAGGTTTAGCCTGGAGGCAGAGTTCATTGAATGCATTAGAGATTGTTTCCTGGAACAGTATGTTGGAGAACCAACCAGAGAGTAGGCTATTCTCGATATTCTGTAATGAGGAGAGATTAATTAATGGCCTCATTAGTTAAGGATTACGGGGGTAGGTGTGGGGTTAAGTGGGGTGGTCGTTCTAAGGGCCGGTGCAGACTCGATGGGCCGAATGGCCTCCTTCTGCACTGTAAATTCTATGATATATGACCCACAAGGGAGTAGTTACCAGAGTATTGTAGAATTCATGATTCATTTTGGTGGCGAGAAAGTGGAGTCCCACACTAGTGTTCTGGAATTAAACAAAGGAAATTACATAGGCTTAAGGACAGATTTGGCCTGTATAGAATGGGCAGGAAGGCTAAAAGGTAGGACAGCTGATGAGCAGTGGCACTTATTTAAGGAGATACCCAATTCCTCACAACTAAAATATATTCCAGTGAGGAAGTAAGTTGGGAAGAGGGGTGAAAACATCCATGACTAAACAAGGTGGTCGGACATTATAAAGAACAAAACTAAGTTATATCATATTGCAAAGGCCAGCGGCAGGCTGGAAAACTAGGAAACTTTCCAACATAAACAAAGGGATACTAAAAAAGTAATAAAAAAAGCTAAGGTAAATAATGGACAAAAAACTACGATATCAAAAAGGATCGCAAAAGCGACTACATAAAAGGGAAGAGAGTCGCTAAGGTAAATGTTGGCCCCTTAGAAGATGAAACTGGTGAGTTAATAGTGGGGAACACAGAAATGGCAGAGATGCTAAATCAATACTTTGCCTCAGTTTTCACGATGGAGGATACTAGTACCATCCCTACCGGAACGGGCAATTCGGAGGTAATAGAAAGGGTGGAACTTGGATCAATCAGCATCAACAGGGAAACGGTACTCAACAAACTCTTGGGATTGAGGGCAGACAAGCCCCCAGGGCCTGATGGCCTACATCCCAGTGTGTTAGAGGAAGTGGCAGCAGAGATAGTGAATCCATTGGTGATGATATTCCAAGGACACGGGAAAGGTTCCAGTGGATTGGAAAAATGCTAATGTAATGCCCTTATTCAAAAAGGGAGGGAGACAGAATGTGGGAAGTTACAGAACAGTTACTTTAACACCTGTTGTTGGAAAATTGTTAGAATCAATTTCAAGGAAATAATATCAGGACATTTAGAAAGTCAAAGCACTATCCATCAGAATCAGCATGGTTTTATGAAGGGCAAATCATGTTTGACTAATTTGCTTGAGTTCTTTGATGATGTAACAAGCAAAGTGGACAATGGGGATCCTGTAGATGTAGTATATCTGGACTTCAGGAAGGCGTTTAATAATAGTGAAGGTTAATTCACAAGGTGAGATCACATGGGATTAGGGGTAATTTATTAGCTTGGATAGAAGACTGGCTGATGGACAGGAGACAGAGAGTCGGGATAAATGGGTCTTTTTCTGGATGGTAAGATGTAACTAGCGGGTTCCACAGGATTCAGTCCTTGAGCCCCAGCTATTTATAATCTATATTAATGATTTGGACACAGGGATAGAATGTTCAATAGCCAAATTTGCAGATGACACTAAAATAGCTGGGACAGTAAGTTGCAATGAGGAAATGATAATCTTTATTATTGTCACAAGTAGGCTTACATTAACACAGCAATGAAGTAATGGGGGACCCCCCCCCCCCCCCCCCCCCCCCCCACAGGGAACGCCTGCCTAAAGGAATCCCCTCCACAGGGATCCCCCCACACACAATCCACCCTTTACAGACCCAACCCCCCCTCCCCAGAAAAGGGGCCCTGTTTGGAAGCTAGAGGGCAATCCGGACAGGGACAGTGGAAAGCATTATGGCTGTGATACTTACCTTGCAGCTCCATGTGTCCATTCCTCCAAGGTTAGCAGCTATGCCTGCGTCTGGTATCCACAGATCCACTGTCTGCAAACCACTCATAGCTTTTGTGTAGTGGTCAGGGATTGACAGTTTATAAAAACCATCTGCAGATTCGATCCATTCCTGTCCTTTAACACTTCAGTGGCCTAAGTGGTGAAACCCCAATGTTTGTAAACATTGACCACATCAAAGAGAGGTAAGTGCAGTGAAATCACACACTGTCACACACACTGAGAATCCCAACAGCCGGAGAATCCTGATTATAATCCCAATATAAGGGGCTAGATTCTCTGATCCCCAACACTGAAATCGCGTTCGGCAACGGGGTGGAGAATCCATGATGACGCCGAAATCGGAGGTGGCGCCACTTTCCCGATGCGCCGCCCCCTGAAAAGCAGCGTACGCGCAGAGTATGCCGCACGCCGAATCTACGGCCTCCCTACGTTGGCTGAGGCCCGACCCCGGATGCTCTGCCCCCGATTGGCCGAGTTCCCAACGGCGTGGGACACGTGTGGTCTCACCTATCGGGGAACTCAGCGTGACGGCTGTGGACTCAGTCCAGCTCCACCACAGTCGGGGGGGGGGGGGGGGGGCATGATCCGCGGGCAGGGGTGGACATATTCGGGGCTGGGGGCACTGTGGTGGGGAGGTCCGGGGCACACGAACCAGCCGAATGGGGGGACTATTTTGTGGGCCGTCAATTTTCCAGGCAGTATTGGCAGCTAGAGCCGGGTGCTCTATGCTGACTGGCTGCTAGCCCCCCTCGGAACGGAGAATCAGTGGACGTTTCACAATGATTTTTCTGTTGTGAAACGCCACCGTTTTCATGCCAGCGTGGGGACTTCGTCTCCAGAATGGAGAATCCAGCCCAAGGGATCTGCCATTTAAGAATCAAAACCAGGAGGAATTTATTCACTCAGAAGATCAATCATTGAGCATATTTAACACAGAAACCGATGGATTTCTCAAGACCTCAAGGGATAGGGAGACAGTGGGGAAAGTGACATTGAGATGGATGATCAGCCCTGATATAGTTGAACGGTCGAACAGGCTCGATGGGCCGAGTGGCCTACTCCTGCACCCACGTTCCTAAATTGGTGTCTGAGAGAAATCTAGCTGGAAATATAAAAACTGATCCCAAGAGCTTCTGTAGATATTTAAAAAGGAAAACATTAAGTGAAGTGAGCATTGGATCCCTGGAGAATGAGAATGGGGAATTAATAATGGAAAATAAGGTGATGGTGGCTGAACTGAACAAATATTTTGCATCTGTTTTCACTTCAGAAAATACAAATAACAGGAATATTTGTGAATCAGGAGGTGAAAGGGAGGGAGGGACTTAAAACATTTGCAATCACTAGGGAAAGGGTACTGATAAAATTATTAGAACTAAAAAGCTGACATATCCCCCAATTCCTAATGGACTTCATACTAGGGTTTTGAAAGAAGTGGATGCTGAGATAGGAGCTATTTTGGTTACAATTTTCCAAAATTCCCGATTTCTGGAAAGGTCCCAGCAGATTGGAAAATTGCGAATGTTCAATCAAGGTGGAAGATAGAAAGCACGGAGCAACAAGCTATTCGGTTTAACAAGTGTCATGCTGGAAACTATTATTAAATAACAGTGGTTTGGCAGCACAGTGGTTAGAAGTGCAGCCACACACCGCTGAGGGCCGAGGTTTCATCCCAGCCCCGGGTCACTGTCCGTGTGGAGTTTGCACATTCTCCCCTTGTTTGCGTGGGTCTCACCCCCACAACCCAAAGATGTGGAGGCTAGGTGGATTGATCAGGCTAACTTGCCTTTTAATTGAAAAAAAATTAGTTGGGTATTTTAAATGATACAAAACAGTGGCCTGAATTTTCATGATGGTGAGTGTTCAGTACCCGCCATTCTGCGAGTCGATGAGAAAATCCTCTCTGCTGGCTACGACAGGCCTGTCGTCATTTAATGGTCAGTTGAGCATTGATTTGCAGCAGGCGGGACTTGTGTCCGCAGTAGAAGTCTCGCCTTGGAAAGCTGTTAGCCAATAAAATTGGTGCTGCAGTGGTTGTAAGAGGTACTGCAGCACCACGGCTAAGCCTACGTCCTGGACCTGTACTTCAGGTAAGTACCAGTGGTCTCGGGGGCGGCCTGATGGGCTCAGGGGAGAGGTGATCTCGGTGTTTGGGGGGGGTTTAGGCCAGGGGTGGGGGGTCGGAGGCGGCTGTGGGATGGATGGTTCTCCCAAGTCCCTGAGGAAAAGGCGCTTCTAAATCAGTAGCGTGCGGCCACGAGCTGGGCTGAGGGGTCGAGATGGGTGGGCATGGGACACCATTGCTGCAGCCAGAAAGGCAGCCATGCAGCTGCACTCGCCGCTGACAGCTGACTGTGAACTTAGAGCCACAGGTCATATGGGCTTCTCACCAAGGCCACTCTGCTAAGTGCCCTCTGGTCCCAACTGACCCATCAGCTGTATGGGCATGCTCCAGCACAACCAGTGCCATTTTGTTGGCTGGGATGAATGTGTGTGTGGATTGTAATGTGTATATGCAGCTGCAGCTTGTCAGCCTCCCGAGTGTCAAACGCGGACCCAGCGAATCCCGCACCATTTTTCATTGGAATCGATTGTGTTCCACGTGGCACCGGGTGTGAGCCCCTCCACATTTGTGGAACCGGTCCAGGTTTGGTGCCAATTTTGCTATCGTGAAAGTCCACGAATCCTGCCCCAGCACCAACACTTACTCAGGAACGGAGAATCCAGCCTCACATCTATGCCGGGATTTTTCAATGAGGGGGTCTGAAAAATTCCAATCCCAGAGTACTCTGTATGGTTTTGGTCTCCTTATTAAGGGACATCAATATGTTTGAAGCAGTTAGAGGCGGCACAGTGGTGCAGTGGTTAGCACTGCTGCCTCATGGCACTCAGGACCCAGGTTCGATCCCGGCCCTAGGTCACTGTCCGTGTGGAGTTTTCACATTCTCCCTGTGTTTGTGTAGGTCTTACCTCCACAACCCAAAAGTGTGCAGGCTTGGTGGATTGGCCACACTAAATTACCCCTTAATAGGAAAAAAGGAATTGGGTACTCTAAATTTATAAAAGGAAAAGAAATATGTCTTAAGCAGTTCAGGGAAGGTTCCCTTGACTGATACCTGGAATGGGAGTTTATCTTTTGAGGAAAAGTCAAAGAGGTTGAGCCTGTATCCAATGGAGTTCTGAAGATTGAAAGACAATCTTATTGAACATGGAAGATCCTGAGGGGACTTGACAGGGTGGATGCTGAGAGGCTTTTCCCCCTTGTGGGAGAGACAAGAACTAGCGGGACATGGTTTAAAAATAAGGAGTCGCCCACTTAAGACAGAAACGAGGAGAATTATTTTCTCTCAGAAGTTCGTCGGTCTGTGGAATTTTCTTCTCCAGAGAGCAGTGCAGGCTGGGTCATTGAATATTTTAAAGTCTGAGTTAGATTCTTGAGTGGCAAGGGAGTCAAAGGTTATCGGGGAAGGGTGGGCAGAAAAGTGGGTGGCCACAATCAGGTCAGCCATGATTTTACTTAACGGCGGAGCAGGCTCCTCCTGCTCCCAATTTGTTTGTACCATCCTTTCCCGTTTCCAATTATGTTAATCACCCTGTTCTCACTCTCGCTAACTTAATTAGTCATTTATTCACTCATACTTTGGAACAGAATTCTTCAACTCTGCCGATGAGAAACTATTCAGTTCTGAAAAAGTCACATTGGACTCAAAACGTTAACTCTGTTTCTCTCCCAACAGATGTTGCCAAACTTGCTTAAATTTTCCAGCACAGTCTGTTTCTATTTCGAGATTTCCAGCATCCACTGTATTTCACTATAATAGACTTTGGCCATCTGGTGACTAATCAGCACTCGCAGATGGGATTCTAATGTAAGAAATGTGATACATTGCATGCTATGTTTGTTAAATTAAAGAATTGAAGTAGGCACCTTCTGACTGGGGCAGCACGGTGGCACAGTGGTTGGCACTGCTGCCTCACAGTGCCAGGGGGCCGGGTCCGATTCCCTGCTTGGGTGACTGTCTGTGTGGAGTTTGCACTTTCTCCTCGTGTCTGCGTAGGTTTCCTCCGGGGGCTCCGGTTTCCTCCCACGATGTGCAAGTTAGGTGGATTGGCCATGCTAAAATTGCCCCTTTGTGTCTAAAGGTTGCCTGAGGTTAAGGGAATGTGGACAGGGGAGTGGGCCTAGGTAGGATCTCTTTCGGAGGTGCAGCCTCTATAGCCCAATGACCTCCCTCTTCCTTCTTCACTGTCGGGATTACCTGGAATCCAGTTTGCTTGTGAACATATGAAGACAAATCTAACCCATAAAACAGCTACTTAATTTTCCATGATGGGATTAACGAAGCACAGCCTGGAAGGAAGTGGGTTTTACTGGGCTGAATGATGACGTCTACTATTATTTAACTGGGGACGTTGAGAGTTCCTCACACTCTCAGAAATGTTGTAATGAAAAATTAGTTCATTCAAAATACTGAGACAGTTCTCATAATCTGAACAATAATTATTAAAAAATATTGCATTGTAACAATCTTCACTAGTCAATCAAAAACTATTTTTATTCAGAACAGATTTTCATTGTAGCAAAATGACATCAATACAGCAAAGCCCAAGAGAAACTACACTCCCCAACCCTCAGTCTCCCTCCCTAACAGGTGACAGTAACCAGTTCTCTGAAAAAGGAGATAAAAGGCTGCTACCTTGAGTAGAACACTCCCATTGACCCCCTCATGGTATACTTGATCTTCTCAAGGTACAAGAATTCCATCAGGTTCCCCTAGCCAGGCCGAGGCCTGAGGCGGCACCAGGGACCTCCACCCAGGCAGAGCTCGCCTTCGGGCTGTTAATGCAGCATTGGCGAACACATCTGCCTTTGTCCCCGTCTGCAGTACCGGCGAGTCCGATACACCAAAAATGGCAGTCAATGGGCACGGCTCCAACTGAATAACCAAAAACCCTGGCATAGTGTCAAAAAGACCCAGAAATTAACACGCTTGGGGCAAGACCAGAACATGTGTGTGTAATTCGCCGGCCCCCTGGAGCACCGCTCACACCTATCCTCCACCCCCGAGATGAACCCACTCATATGCCCCTGTGCACCACCTTGAGCTGGATCAGGCACACGAGGATGTGACGTTGACCCTGTGAAAAGCCTCACTCCACGCCATCTGCCTCAAAATCCAAACCCAGATCACCCTCCCATTCCACCTTTACTTCTTTCAGTGAAGCCTGCTCCATCGACAATACCTGCCCAAAATATCCAAAATGTTATCCTCCCCTAACTCGGCCAAGGTCTGGACCCTGTCCAAGAGTGAGGGTGACAGTGCCTGGGGAAATGAAGGAAGCTCCTTACGTAGAACGCCGTGAACCTGCAAGTACCTGTAAAGGTTCACCCTCGGGAGATGGAACTTCACTAAAAACTTATCCAAACTGGCAAACTTACGTTCAAAAGACATGCCCTAAACCTCTCCAACGCACCCCCCTCCCACCCCCGCCACCAGGCCCTGAACGATGAATCCAAGCCAGACGGTACAAACTCATGGTTCCTGTAAATCGGAGCCAACAGTGACATAGTAATCTTTTTATTGTCACAAGTAGGCTTACATTAACACTGCTGTGAAGTTACTGTGAAAAGCCCCTAGTCGCCACATTCCGGCGCCTCTTCGGGTACGCAGAGGGAGAATTCAGAATTCTCAGGCAGTACAGGAATTGAACCCGTGCTGCTGGCCTTGTTCTGCATTACAAACCAGCTGTCTAGACCACTGAGCTAAACCAGCCCACCGAGCGCAGTATAAAATGCTGCCTAAACTGATTCCAAATCCTCAAAGTGGCTATCACCACCGAGCTCAAAGTGAATCTTGCAGGGAAAAACCAGGGCCCTCAGACTCAACCCTGTACACAAACCCTCCTCCATCCACTCCCATATAATATCTGGATCCCTGAGCAATCCCAGCACTTTTTCAATATAATCCATGATATAAACTTTGACCTAAAGCCAATCCTTCGAAGGATTTAAAAGGGGCCCCCACTTAACCCTATCAAACACTTTCTTAGCGTCCAGCGTCACCTCTGGCTCGGACCATAAGGGGGGCGACAACACAACGTTAAACAACATCCGAATGTTGGCAGACAACTGCCGGCTCTATCAAACCCAAACTCCTCTGAAATCACCCCAGGAAGGCAAGGTTCCAAACGCGTTGCCAACACCTTGGCATCCGCATTTAATAATGAAATAGGTTGATATGCCCACATTCTGTGGGATTCTCCTTGTCCTTCTTCAGGATCAAGAAAATAGAAGCCTTTGCCAATGTGGGCTCTAATAACTGCCAACAGGGCTTCCCAGAGAGTGGAAGGAGATACCACCTCATTCCTGTTAAAACTCAACATACTCCCCAATGGCGGAAGATATATGCTCACAAAATCTCTTATCCACAAGCAACCCAATGTCCAGTCTCTACGTGGGTTACTGAAAGCAGCCCGGCTCCATCATCAGGTCCATAAACTACGGAGCATGATCCAATATAACGATCGCCGAGTACCCCAGCCCCCTCACCCCAGTGAGAAGAGACCTACCCACCATAAAGAAGCCAATCGGGACTAGACCTGATGGACATGGGGTAAAAAAGAAAACTCCTTAAATCTCCACGAATCTGCCCCCTCCCCTTACTGTTCCGTGAAAATGAATAACATCTTTGCTACCACTGATGGACTCAGAGATTTGGGACTCAACCTATCCATCCTAGGATCCAGAATGCAATTGAAGTCCCTTCCCATAATTAGCTGATGTGAATCCGGATCTGGGATGGAAGCCAGCACCTTATTAATGAATACTGTGTTATTGGTACATACACATTGAGCAATAGTACAGCCGCACTGACGATTACATACTTCCCACCTGGGTATTCCAATATATTAACTGCGGAAAATAACACCCTCCTTTTTTTTGGAAAATATTTTATTCAGGCATTTATAATTTTAACAGCAAGGTATTTAATAGTAACAAAACACAAAATAACGCCCCCCCCCCCCCCCCCCCCCACACGCACGGCCAAACCCCAGCCAACATGGCTTACATAAACAGGACCTCCTTTCCCAACCTCCTTTGCCTCTACCCTTCCTAACCTCAACCTGCTACGTGCCCCCCCCCCCCTCCCCCCTCCCCCCGGACAGCTTAATTTTCTCGAAGAAGTGGATGAATGGCTGCCACCTCCGGGCAAACCCCTGCAACAATCCCCTCAGGGCGAACTTAATTTTCTCAAGTCTGAGAAACCCCGCCATGTCGCTAACCCACACCCCCACCTTCGGGGATTCTGAGACCCTCCATCCTAGTCGGATCCATCTCCGGGCCACCAGGGAGGCAAAGGCCAGGACATCGGTCTCACCCCCTAGGCTCCCGGGTCTTCCGACATGCCACAAAATGCCACTTCTGGGCTCGGAACCACCCTTACCTTTAATACCTCTGACATGATATCAGCATAAGAAACCCCTCAGCTTTGGACATGCCCAGAACATGTGGATGTGATTCACGGGCCATCCCACACATTGCCCACACCTGTCCTCCAAACCTTCAAACAACCTACTCATCCAGGCCACAGTCATGTGCGCCCTATGGACCACCTTGAATTGTATCAGGCTGGGCCTGGTACACGACGAGGATGCATTGACTCACTGCAGGGCCTCCTCGCATAATCCGGCCTCTAACCCCCCACCCAGCTCTTCTTCCCACTTTCGCTACACCTCCCCTATCGCGGCTCCCTCCTATTCCATCAGCTCCTTATAAATCCCCTCCCCCACTCCTGCTCTCGACACCACCTTGTCGTGTAGCCCCCGGGGCGGCAGGTGGGGGAGGATCAAAACCTGCCTCTGCACAAAGTCCCTCACCTGCAGATACCGGAACCCATTCCTACCTGACAGCTCAAACTCCTCCTCTAACCCCTCCAAGCGCGGGAAACCCTCATCAATAAAAAGATCCCCGAATCTCTCAATCCCCACCTGCTGCCACCTACAAAACCCCCCATCCAGCGCCCCCCCCAGCACAAACCGGTAGTTGCCGCATATTGGTGCCCACACTGACGCCCCCTCCAACCCCATGTGCTGCCGCCACTGTCCCCACACCCTCAGGGCTGCCACTACCACCAGGCTTGTGGAGTACCTGGCCGGAGAGAACGGCAGTTAACAGTGCCCCAAAACACACGCCCGGATATGAGGCCCACCTCCACCCGCTCCCATATCGACCCCTTCCCCACAACCTACTTCCTGACCATTGCTATATTCGCTGCCCAGTAATAATTAATAAAGTTTGGAAGTGCCAGCCCCTCCCCCCACCGCCAATAACACCTGTTATTGAACTTCACAGTGGCACCTCAGACCCTACAATCAAAACCTGAATGATATGTCTGCCCCACCCAGCCCTTCCACAGCCTTGTTTGATCCTTGGTTCTCAAATGGGTCTCCTGTAAAGAAGCCTTCAAACTTCTCAGATGCACAAACACTCGGGACCTTTTTAACAGGCCATTTAATCCCCTTACATTCCAAGTAACCAACGAAGCCTCTTTCCCACCCCCGCAACCCAGGATCAGCCCTAGCCACCCTGTGAGGTAATCCAGCAGTGCCCCAACCTATGTCAACTTTGGGCCCACCCAAGATGGCCGCCATATCCCCCCCAAGAGCCAGCACAAAGACAAAGAAACCGTTACTGACAGCAATCTACCCTGCCCTGCTCCTCCCCACCACCCAGCCCAACCCCACCAAACAACATCCAAGAGAAGGACAAAAGCCCCCCTCCCCTTCCCTAGCCCCAATCCCAACAAAACAGAAAAAAAACCCACAAGCTCAGTACCTTTAAAACAAAAAAGCTCACCCCAACGGTAACAAGCGGCAGATATCCCTCCTTCTCCACTCCTGTTAAGTAGCTTTACAGCTAGCAGGGTGACCCCCGCACAGGGTAACATAAAAAACATCGAAACAATATACCGTCAATTAGCCCCCCTGCACAGCTTCCAGATGTGGAAGGGGAGGGAAGAATTGGGGATATATACAAGTGGCAGGTGGAGCAGGTGAACGGGTGGTGAACGGGTGGTGAAGATCAAAGAGAAATGGGAAGCAGAGTTGGGAGGGGAAATCAGTTGGGGAGTATGGAGTGAGGCACTGCGAAGGGTAAATGGGACCTCCTCTTGTTGTAGCCATCTAAAATGGACACCAGTACACAAAATGGAGAACTGCAAAGACTGCAGGGAAAAACGGACATAGTCCAGGACAAACAGCTTGCAGAAGCTTTCAACAGTGAGACACTCGTAAAAACCGGTTTCCCCACAGCTGCAGAGTCCAGGCAGCGATGTTAATGGGAAAACGATCTGCATACTAATGAGGTGATACCGGGACAGTCCCAGATACAATAGATACATTTAAGTATCGATTGATACTTTTCTATAGCTACCCAGCCAGAGAAACCAGAACAATGAGCCCTAGGAACCGCCCCAGCCATCGAGAAACAACCCCAGGATAGGGGGGTTCGAATCATATCGATTGGGAAAGACCCAATCGATCCCCAGCAGGTGAGAGAGCCCGCCCCAAGGGGCACGGACCTCTAGGGACCTATAAAAAGAAGGTCCTGCCCATGGTTCTGCCTGTTGCATCCTGACTCCGGCCTAGGCTGTTGCATCCTGACTCCGGCCTCCGACTCCAGCCTCCAGATCCTGTCTTTCATCACCGGCCGTTGAGCAACAGCCATCTATCAGTAAGTGCCAAAACAACGATCGCTACGTGACCCAGGCATTGCTTGTACTCTTGCCGACTATTAGCGAACAGAAGTTGCAGACCAGAAAGGAACAAAGGCCTTGTCCCCTGACCTTGCTTGTTCCTACTTAGATAAGTATTAGTCTTTTAGCGTGTGCATGAGTATTTATTATAATTGCTATAATAAACTCTAATTGTTTTGGACTTACTAATCGGTGTATGACTTTATTGCTTTGAACTTGACCTTAGCACTTGTGACGGTGTCTCTTACGGCACCTGGCGACTCCAGAGCATAGAAATAAGAAACAGAGCCAAACGAGTGTTAAGCACACTGCCTCTATTGGAGGAGTGTTAAACACACTAACTTAGAACGACCAACATTGTCCAAGGATGAGCCTGGTACAGTTTAAGGTGGTGCACAGGGTGAAAAAGGAGAAAAATATGTCCAGGCTGCATAGTTGATTGTTGGGAAGAATGTTTCCCGGGGTGTTTATTTGCTGTAACCTGCTTTAATACATGTTTGTAATGAAATACATTAAAAAAAAATTAGCCCCCCTGCACATACCAAACTTTAATACAGAACAGTAGAGGAAAATAACACCCAACCCACCCCACACACATCTCCAACAGCACAATTTATAAACTCCAACTTCGCCCAGCAAAAACATCCAACAACAAAGCCCCATAACAACCCCATACCCTCCTGCACAGTATGAAAATCCCACATTAAATACAGATTCAAATGAACTTTACAGTGAACAAATATCTAACTTGAGCACTTTAGTTCACTCCCAGCTCATGCTTCTTGGCAAACGTATTCGCATCCACCGATACATCAAAGTAGTGATCTCTGTCCTTGAAGGTCACCTGAAGACGAGCCGGGTACACCACGTCAAATCTCTCATTGCACGATTCCTAAATGTTGAGGTCCGGAGCGATTCTCCAGTTAGCCTACTTTGGCCTTCAACGTTTTACGCTCTTCAGCCAGAAATTCCACCTCTACCTCCAGGGAGACAATTTGATCACTATGATCTGAGAGTACCACCTCCACCTTCTGTATCACCTCACTTTGCTCCTCTATCCGTTGGCCTGTCTTCTCAAAGCCCCCAAATAGGGGACAAAGCCCCCCTCCATTGCCTTGTCTTGATCCTCAACGACCAGCTGCTGCTGTTTCTTAAATTCCTCCACCAAGAAACTTGCCATTGTCTCAGTCGACCACGGTGTGGTCAGCGACACTGCAGTAGCTTCCGCCATGCTCCCCACTCCCTGCCCCACGGGCTCGAGGAACTTCTGAGTCTGACAACGATCCCTTTCCCGACTTCTCCCTTGTATTGTAATTGTTGGGCATTGCGTTTATGAGGGGATCCTATCCCATCAAACTAAACAAATTCCCCCCTACAATTGTCCATAAACTGAGCAAAAAGGGCCAAAATTAAAATGCCCTGGTGGGAACCATCGTGTGTGCAATTGCTCATCACATAACCGCTACTGGAAGTCATGCATGACATTTACTAGAAAAAATTGTGATGAATCTAAAAGTATTTTTTGTAACTAAAGCAAAATGATCAAGATGCTAACAATTGCTAACTTGAGACCTCCACACCCAAACTGATTCTATATGATGGCTAGTCATTAATGAGTTAAATTTAACATGTCTCACTCCAAGAGAGGGATGTGGGTAGTTTGAGATATATTTGCTTCTACATTATGTACATTATTTTACAAATTCACTGCCCTTGCAATGAACTTTGCCCAAAATAAATTTGGATCCTTGCTAACTGATTTCTCATTACCAATTTAAGAATACCATGGGATATTTTTCTCCATTAAGATCATTATATAAACACTGATTGACTGTCTGTCTATTGAATGGTTATTCTTGGATAGACAGTTTGAATCCAGCTAACACAATTCCATTGAGTGAAGCCTTTTGTTAAAAATGTGAATTTATAAAGGTTGTTCAGTAAATACTTGCGAAATTCTTAACCATGCCGATAAATTAACCCATCTACCAATAACCAGCATCCCACATCCTTGAACCAGCAAATAACCAGCAACCCACATCCTTAAACCAGCCAAAAAGAAGCATACTTCACCCGTAAACCAGCCAATAACCAACATCCCACACCTTTAAACCAGTCAACGGCCAGAATCCCCCACCCATTAACCAGCCAATAACTAACATCCCTCACCTCTAAACAGTCCATAATCAGCATCCCACACCTTTAAATCAGCCAATAACTAACATCCCTCACCCGTAAACCAGCCCATAAACAGCATCCCATACCCTTAAGCCAGCAAATAACCAAGGTTCCCATACCAGCCTTCCCGGACAGGCGCCGGAATGTGGCGACTAGGGGCTTTTCACAGTAACTTCATTGAAGCCTACTCGTGACAATAAGCAATTTTAATTTTTTCATTTCAAGGTCCCTCACTCTTAAACCAGCCAATAACCAGAATCCCTCACCCTTTATCAAGCCAATAACCAAATCCCACACTCTTAAACCAGCCCACAACCAGTATCCCACACTCCTAAACCAGCCAATGACCAGCAGCCCTCACCTTAAACCAGCAAATAATCAACATTCACCTTAAATGAGCCAATAACCAGATCCGCATCCTTAAACCACCGAATAACCTGTTTCCCACACTTGCAAATCAGTCAATAACCTGTATCTTCCACCCTTAAACCAGCCAATAACCAGCATCCCGCACCCAAAAACCAGTCACTAATCAACATCCCACAGCCTTAAAGAAGCCAATAAGCAGTGTCCCACACCCAAAAACCAGTCAATAACTAGCAGCATCACCCTTAAACCAGTCAATAACCAGCAGCCCACAGCCTTAAACCAGTCAATAACCAGCAGCCCACAGCCTTAAACCAGTCAATAACCAGTATCCCGCACCTGTAAACCAGTCAATAACCAGTATCCCGCACCTGTAAACAAGTCAATAACCAGCATCCCTCACTCTTAAACCAGTCAATAACTAGTATCCCTCACCCTGAAACCAGTCAATAACCAGCATCCCTCACCCTTAAACCAGTCAATAACTAGTATCCCTCACCCTGAAACCAGTCAATAACTAGTATCCCTCACCCTGAAACCAGTCAATAACTAGTATCCCTCACCCTGAAACCAGTCAATAACCAGAATCCCTCACCCTTAAACCAGTCAATAACTAGTATCCCTCACCCTGAAACCAGTCAATAACCAGGATCCCGCAAAGTAAAAAAAAGGGGAGACTCCAGCAGTTATTATTATACAATGTTGTATATTAGATCAAATCTACAAATTCTAAGTTACAATGAATACAAAATATTTCCTTTTGTGCAAAGTCAGAAATTATTTCTTAAGAGTTTAACAAACTTTGTCAAGTTATAAAACTTGTTTTTGTCTGTGAGTGTCTTTGTCTTTATGATGGAGCTTTTCTGCAAACCTCCTTTTCTGCCATTTCACGCTCTATTTGTCATCAGTTTAATGGTTATTCTGTGAGATTTTGATAGTGACGGTTTTCACTTCCGTGTATTCTGTTAGTCCATATTCACCCCTGTGAGACACAACACAACACAAGTCAGTGTGAATCATTGATTCATTAATATATTCCACTCGGAATTTCAATTAAAGAGTATCACCTATAGACTGCACCCTTCGGACATTTGCAAGCACGTTACCTGCAAATCTCACGTCCTCGCCATCGCCATGTGCTATGGGATGGATCTCCATTATCGTTATTCCCATGTACACAAATGTGCTGAGACTTTCACTGGTTTGATGTGAGTGGGGCAGACTCATTTATGTCAGACTGAACCACTTCCCCATTTCCATCCCGCACCCCTCCTCCAACCTGACCCCCACTTACAGCAGGTCCCAAATGATTAGAAAGGCAGAAAGAAGCAACCATTTTTTCTTGCCCTCACAGTAATGAATCACTTTGCTGAACGCCTCTGAAATCCTCTGAACTGTGCTGAAACCGGCCGCTACACTGGAAAACCAAGACTAGCGACCCGGTTCTCCCAAACAATTTCTAAGTTAATTTGTGGTGGGTGATGCACTATCAATTACCACAGCTGCAGGCGATCAGGCTTGATGCGGAGATCCATCGTTTTAAAAATCTTGCTCAATAAATTGATGCACTGTCAATTACCACAAAGACGAGAATAGTGGAACAATCGAGGCCTTATTGAGTAAGATGTTGTGCTTCCTGTAGCTGGAACCAGAATGGCTGCAGCACCGGCGAGCACACACATTTATACGCCGCCTACTAGGCGGAGCCAGCAGGCAGGGATTTACCCATGTACCTCTAATATACAGGCAGTGCCGTAATACATATAATATGCCACTAGTGGTGACTACCACAGTGGGTTTTTCAGGGAGTTTTCCACCAGCTCTACAGGTGAGTTCACCACTGTATTCAATGACACATAGTCACTTTTTTGGGCCCTGGGGGGTTTCCCACCAGTTTAGCCCACACTTAGAATTGTTTTTTAGCACTGAGGAGCTGAACTCAGTGATCAGGCCACCATTTTGAAAGGATGCCCGATCTGTAAGTGAGCTTGTGGGTCCCCCACACACCCCACCCATGGGCAATGTCACCCCCCCAACCTCCCCCCCCCCCACCCACACACACATATGGACCCTACCCCACACCTCCCAAGTGAGGATAGCCCGCTATGGGGCCACTGGGGGGGTCTTCCCTCTTTAATAATAATAATAATAATAATCTTTATTGTCACAAATAGGCTTAACTATCACTGCAATGAAGTTACTGTGAAAAGCCCCTAGTCGTCACATTCCTGTCGCGCCTGTTCGGGTACACAGAGGGAGAATTCAAAATGTCCAAATTACCTAACAAGCATGTCTTTCGGGACCAGTGGGAGGAAACCAGAGCACCGGGAGGAAACCCACGCAGACACAGGGAGAACGTGCCGATTCCGCACAGACAGTGACCCAAGCCGAGAATCGAAGCCGGGTCCCGGCGCAGTTAAGCGACAGTGCTAACCACTCTGCTGCCATGCCGCCCTTCAGGCACCCCCAAGTCTCCTTACAGCACCCCCTTCCTTCTGGGACCCTCACCTATCACCCCCAACCTCCCAGAGGCCCCTATTTACCTGCCCTGCATTCTCCCACCCTTTAAACCCCCCTCCAACTTCATTTTATGGGCATGGCCCCCCTTGCCCCCTGACCCTTGGCAGTGCCACTTGGGCATCCTTGCACTGTCACTCTGGCACCCAGGCAGTGCTCCTGCTAGCTTGGCAGTGTCATCTGGGACCCTTGGCAGTGGTATCGTGGCAGTGCCAAGGTGACAGCTGGGCAGTGCCAAGGTGCCTGTGTTCCAGGGGGAGGGCCAGAGAGCCACCCTGCACTAACCCAGACCACCCTCGGGTCTCCGGTAGCCCGGGAGAACCGCTGGGTGCCATACCCACCTGGTCCACATTTGTGTACCGCAACAAATCAGACACCTCATGAACGTCTTCTTGTTTTCCTCCGGAAGCCGTCCTCCGGATCCCCTCTCCCGACGTGGCTGGACGCCCCCGGACCCATCTTGCTCCGGAAGCATGTGCGGGTGCACAAGTCCGACTCGTTGGTGGAACAAGTCCAGTTACTCCACGCTAACCCGCAGTATGCGTACGTGGAGTACCCCGACGGTCGGCAGGACACGGTCTCCCTCAGGGACCTGGCACCCGCCAGCGTGCGGCCTTTCCCCCCTTCATCACAGACCCCCCCCCCCTGTTTTTTTCCCCCCCAGAGCCCCACCCAGGCCACCCCTTCCCCATCCATGGCGTCTCCACAGCCAGCTCGGGTGACGGAGACTGTTCAAGGACCATCGCTCCCGGACTCCAGGACGTCAGCGGAACCACCACCATCGGCTGAACCGACGTCACCTACTCCACTGCGGCGGTCTGCCAGGACGTCACGGGCCACGAAAAGACTGATCAAATCGATTTAAATTACAACAGCTCCATGGACTTTGTTGGGACTTTGTGTAATATTGCTAATTGTCTGGGTCAGTGGGAAGCCAAAAAATGTAATAAAAGAAAGAAGATAATTTTTTTTTTCTCTCTCCCTTCCCCGGCTGTTACTCATACCACCAGTTCTCTCTCTCTATCCCCCCCCCCACCCGCCCCCGGCTCTCGTTGATACCCCCCCCCCCCCCCCCGGCTTCTTTCTCCGCAAGGGGTGAATGTGGTGGTATGATTTGCATAGCTGTCTGCCATTGGTGCAGAACACCGGCTTACCATTGGCCCTGGTCGGTCATGTGCCTCTCGACCGATTGGTTGAGACCAGTCATGTGACGGCTCTCCGATTGGTCGAGAGGCTGAGTTAACCATGCCTCCATCCGAGGTATAAATAGTCAGAACGCCCGGCGGTCGTCCATTTACTGTAGTCGACCGCAGGGCTAAGTTCTAGCTTATTAAAGCCTAACTTTTGTACAGCAACTCGTCTCGCGTTCGATTGATGGCTCATCAGTGACCATCCGCAACTACTCTTCCTGCACTGGCGAGCTGAGCTCATCAGTACAGTGAATGATGCTAGTGCGGCCTTGGGGGGGGGGCGCTTCTTGGCGAGGCCAAAAAACCCAGCAAAGTGTTGCGAAGTAGCTGTGTCATTCCCGGTGCCTGCAGGCACCGAGAACCACCCCACTAAACGCACCCAAAACGGGCTCAGTTACGGTACCGTTAAATTGTGCCCTACAATATCAAGCTCCACCCATCTCTCTGCCAGGTGCCCGCCAGGTCACCTGGTGAAATTGGTTGCTCCAACCTTCCTTGCTCATCCCGTTCAGACTGGACATTACTGAGGCCAGTGTTCCAATCAGAACACTGACCTATCAGGAGCCATCACTGCGAAACACCAGCTTCGTGCTTCTGTGAAACAGCAGCCACAGGAAGCTGATGCAAGAGCTAATGTTTCCCAGTAACATCACCCTCAGTAATTACCAGGCTTCATTTTTAGTTTGCGAGAGTTATAAACATTCTCAAAATCCGATCTAGCCTGTGACTAAATGCACTGGTAGGGGCACACACACTGCCTTGTTCTGTAAAGCTGCAAGCACTGAGTTTAACTGTGAACACGTCCAGAATTATAGCAACAGGAAGCGGCCGATGGGCTTCCTGCTTTAAATACATTGAACCGCAGTCAAGGAAGGTCCACTACTGCAAAATAGCAGAACGAGGCGAGCAGCAAACAAACAATCTTCTTCCTCATCCCTGACTGATCAGCTGAGCAAAATCTGCCAACCAACCAATCCATTTCAAATAAAAGGTTCAATTTATGATTCTCTCAACTCGAACATGTTTCGCCCTCAGTTCATCCTGCTAACTGGGTGATAAGGGCCAGCAGGTGTCCTGGCCTCATCGATAAAGTCAGCTCTCTCAGCGGTATTTCTGGACTTCTCCTGGTTGCAGTCAAAACACTTCAAATGGGAAATCAAAATAGCGCAGCTGCTGGAAGACCGAATTAAAAACAGGAAATTCTGATGTACTCCTCAGATCAGCGGATAATTAACTTTAGAAATGAAAGGCACAGATGACGGTGGCTAGACTGAGTAGATTCTTTGAGGGGGTGGAGGATAGGTGTGGGTGGTGGGCGGGGGGATGGGGTGGGGGGGGGGGGGGGGCTGCGAATCATGTTCACCTGTTTTTTGGGCCTGCCCGAAGTTGCAGGGACTTTGGCGGGGGTTCGCTGACGTCAGAGATTCCGAGGGGGAAGGTGGTTCCGAGTCCAGAATTGGCAATGTTTGGAGTGTCGGTAGACCCGGGAGTCCAGGGGGTGAGAGAGGCCGACGTTCTGGCTTTTGCCTCTCTGGTAGCCTGGACACGGATCCTGTTGGGGTGGAGGGACTCTGAGCCTCCAAAACCGAGGGTGTGGGTGAGAGACACGTCGCAGATTTCCTCAGGTTGGAGAATATTAAATTTGCCTTAAGGGGGCCGATGGAAAGGTTCGCCCGGAGATGGAAACCATTCATTGACTTCTTCCAGGACAGTTAAGTCAGCAGGGATGAGAGGGGGGAGGGGTTTAGGGTTAACGACAAAAAGTGAAGGCAGAGAGGGTGTGGGGTGTGGTGAATGTGATTCACACTATATATAGTTGTCAATATCACTCCATGTATATATGTTCGTTATCTACCCATTGTAAGTGCAGTTGCACTATCTGACCACCAGGGGGAGTCACTCTGGGAGTACGCGAGAGTTTGTACTGGGCTCCTCCTTTGGCTCCACCCAGGACTCCTCCCCCTGGGACCGATGTATAAAGATCAGTGCCTTAGAGCCAGCCTGCCCGTTCACCTGAAGTTCAACGACGAATAGGCTGGCTCTATTGTAAATGTATTAAAGCCTCTGTTCAGATCCAACTACACGTGTTCGCTGAATTGATGGTTCCATCAATTTAATACACTTAAGAAGCTGCCGAAGTAAAGCATGGAATCCGCTCTAAAACCAGGACGTCTAGAACTCGATCCGCAGGATGCAGAGGTGAAAGAAACCTTCTGCCACTGGCTGAAATGTTTTAAGGCCTACCTGGCCGAAATCAGCACCGCTGAAACTACGGAGGAACAAAAGCTCAGCCTACTGCACGCGAGGGTAAGCCACAGAATTTCTACACAATTAAATCCAGCCGGTTCCTTCACCGCAGCGCTGGCGATTTTGGACAAAATGTATATTAGGCCCATGAACGAGGTCTTTGCCCGCCATGTGTTCACGACTCGCCGACAACGGGCTACTGAAACTTTAGCTGAATTTGCACGCGAGTTGAACAATCTCTCAAATGACTGCAATTACCAGGCCGTAACCGCGGCCGAACATAGGGAGCTTGCTGTGCGGGATGTTTTTGTAGCGGGCCTTCGATCTAGCTATGTACGCCAGAGACTATTAGAAAATGGGGCCCAGGGCTTAGAGACTACCGTAGAGGCTGCTATCACAATGGAAGTTTCCTTCCCCGCATGGGCCCCTGACCTGAGGACCCCCCAAGCCTGTGCCGCAAGGCCCCCCAGCTATCGCGCTGCCACAGCCGGTCCTACTGTCCCAGTCAACTACTCAAACTATCCAGCAGCTCCAGCTAATTACTCAGCTCCCCCAGCCAGCTATTCAGCTCCCCAAACCAGTTATTCAACTGCTCCAGCCTGCCACTATTCAGCTCCCCAAACCAGTTATTCAACTGCTCCAGCCTGCCACTATTCAGCTCCCCAAACCAGTTATTCAACTGCTCCAGCCTGCCACTTCTGTGGACAAAGACAGCACTCGCGGCGGCACTGCTCAGCCCGATCCGCGACCTGCAGCAGCTACGGGAAGAAAGGCCACTATGCTAGAGTGTGCCTCGGCAGAAGGGCCCCACCCTCAACACCCCAACAGTCCAAAAACATCACCCCCAGCACCAGCAGGCCCGCGGGGCCCGAAACACTGCGGCCTATGCTCAGGCTCCGCCCTCTCCCGCCACGTGCGATCCATGGGGGCCACCATCTTGGTAAACCTCCACCATGCGGTCGGCCACGTGCGATTCATGGGGGCCGCCATCTTGGACACCATCTTCATCACCACCCTCCACGTGCGATTCACAGGCCCTAGCTACATCGCCAGACTCAAACAGCTCATCGGAGGAGTACGACCTCCCCGGGCAGTCACCACATGGCCCGCAACTCAGTGCAGTGTTCCTGCATCAAGCTCGCCAGAACGCAGCGGCATCTACTCGACAGGACACCCGATCGGAAGAATTCGACTCCCCCGGGCACCCACCACGCGGCCCGCAACTCAACACGGTCACCCTCGACCAATCTCGCCCCAAACATCTGAGAAATTCGATGACGGAGGTCCAGATCAACGGGTACAACACGTCGTGCCTCTTCGACTCCGGGAGCACAGAGAGCTTCATACACCCAGAGCTGGTAAGACGCCGTTCCCTCCCTATTTATCCTGTCAACCAAACTATCGCCCTCGCTTCGGGCTCCCATTCCATCCAAATCCAAGGCCGCACTACAGCAACGCTAACGATTCGAGGCGCTAGCTATTCCAAATTTAAACTGTATGTCTTGCCCGACCTCTGCGCGCCACTCCTCTTAGGCTTGGATTTCCAATGTAATCTCAAGAGTCTCACCCTCAGCTTCGGCGGGCCCCTGCCCCTACTCACTATCTGCAGCCTCGCCACGCTGCGCATCGCCCCCCCCTCCTCTCTTCGCCAACCTCACCCTAGATTGCAAACCGGTAGCCACCCGCAGCAGGCGGTACAGCCTGCAGGATAGGGTATTTATCAGAACGGAGGTCCGAAGGCTGCTCAGTGAGGGGATCATAGAGGCCAGTAACAGTCCCTGGAGAGCTCAGGTGGTGGTCATCAAGACCAGGGAAAAATTCCGCATGGTCGTCAATTATAGCTAGATCATCAATCGCTTTACGCTCCTAGACACGTATCCCCTCCCCAGAATCGCAGACATGGTAAACCAGATCGCCCAATATCGGGTATTTTCCACGGGGGACATCACTGAGATTTTCCCATCACCAGGCAGGGTCCCTGCTGAGACTAAAGGGGGCTTGGTGCCAGGAAGCAGCTGGCTGGGTACTGGCGAGGGCGGGGGCTAGTGAGTAATTTCAGTTCCCCTCATCCCCCAACAGGAATTGCAGGAATTAGCAACTAGAGACAATCTTATGAGGAGTTTCCCTTCTAATGGGTGGCCCGTCGAGCCTCTGACCGGACTCACTCATAGTTTCATTCTCTCCTGATCCCACAAAGCAAATACCTCAATAGAAGATACCCAACTAAAGCAATGATGTCCTCTGCTAGTAGGGCTGCTGACCATCTGATTGGGTCGATAGCATTATGAACCCATCCACTGCCCTTGGATAGTGGATGCAGATCCCACTGGTTAGGAGTCCACCTCACAGAAGCTGGTGCTGGCTCAATCTGCCGGCTAGCACAAGGTTGGGACTTGGAAATGGCCCCAACAAGTGATCATATCACAAGTGGGTAGGATTGCACTCTGAACTCAGTTCCAATAAGATTCCTACAGCCTGAGCTGTACCTGTCGGATATCCATGCATTCTACCTATCCCAGGGCTTTGGAGTCCTGCACAATTACAGACCTTCATTTTGATTCATTCAAAAACAAAGAATAAATAGAGAGGAAACCTGTTCACCCCTCAATAGAATGATAGGGAGAGAAGATTATTCGATATATTCGAACACACACACACAGGGGAGAGAAACCAAATGGCTGGAACTACGTTACTGACATTCAGACAAAAATGTATCACGTAAAACTCTTACAGTTCTCTTCCATTTCCAGACATTTTGAAGCCCCCGAAAGGCGCCTGAGCATGAAGAGCATTATAGCAATTAATCCTGCAAAACAAAACAAAAATGATATTAAGCTTTTGTATCTCCCAATGTGGGAGCAGATTGTAGGTGAGGTCCAGTTCGCCATCTCCTGGTTGATGCACTGTAGTGCAGTATTTTACTTCCTCAAGCTGTGTATCAATGCCAGTCACCTGTGTGTTTGTTGTTCGGGTCTCAGGCCTGAGGAAAGAGACTGATGTCATAAGAAGCAGGAGTAGGCCATTCGGCCGATTGAGCCTGCTCCACCATTCAATGAGATCAGGGCTGATCAGATTACCACCTCAGCTTCACCTACTTGTCCGCATACCCCCTCCCCCCACCCATAAACCTTGGCACCTTTTTCAATCAAAAACCTGTCTCACTTATCCTTCAACATATTTAGTAACCCAGCCTCCACCACACTCTGGAGTAGGGTATTCCAAAGATTAAGGACCCTCAGGAGAGAAATCCCTCCTCGTCTCAGCCTGGGCGGCGTGGCGGGAATCGCCCGGCACTCCCACGATTCTCCCACCCGGCGTGGGGGTCGGAGAATCATGCCCGTGTTCCCTTTCACTAAACCATGTGAACTCTGCTGAATGGTATTACTATGATTTTCTAAATGTCCTGCTACTACATCCTTAATAGTGGGATTGCAGCATTTTCCCAAGAACAATTGTTAGATTAACTGGCCTACAGCATTTTGCTCTCTGTCTCTCTCCTTTCTTGAATAGTGGTGCTACATTTCCAGTTTTCCAATCCGTTGTGGTTTCTACTGTGGAGACAGACACAAAATATGTGTTCAACATGTCTGCCATTTCCGTGTTTCTCAGCATTAATTCCTCAGTCTCACCCTCAAACGAACTATTGCTTACTTTAGCTACTCCTTTTCTTGTTCTATACTTCTAGAAGCTTTCATTGTCTGTGTTTATATTTGGTGCTAGTTTTCATTCATACTCCAATTTCTCCCTCGTTATTTTTTAAATCATCCTCTGCTGGTTTTGAAAATGTTCCTAATTTTCTGGTTACCATTAAACTTTACAGCATTGTACATATTTAAATCAATATTATACCCTCCTTAACATTCCTAATTAACCATGGATAGTACATCCTTCATGTAGAGTTTGTGTTTATCAATTGAAGATATTTTTGTCGAGAGTTATGAAACAACTCCTTACATGTGTGCCACGGCCTCTGCTCTGAACTCTGTCTTATACCTTTGTAATTGTCTTTATTTAAGTTTCAGACTAGGTTCAGACCTACATTTATCACCCTCAAACTGAATGTGAAATTCCAGCATGTTAAGATCACTCTTACCTAGGGAATCCTTTACTATAAGATCATTAATTAATCCTGCCTCTTTACACTTTACCAGATCTAACATAGCCTGCTTCCTGGTTGATTCTGGACATATTTGTTCCAGAGAATTGTTCCAAATGCACTATTTTAATCCTTCAGGCTACCTTTGCCAATTTTATTTTGCCCAATCTATATGCAACTATTTCAGTCCCTTTCTTACAAGCCCCCATTACGACTTGCATACTGCATCATACCATTTAGCTATTGTTAGGGAGCTTATAAACCACTCCCATCAGTGATTTCTGCCCTATACTATTTCTTATTTCTACCTAAACTGATCCTACATTTTGAACCTTGAACCAAGCCAATTTCTCACGATCTCATACTTTATTAACAGAGTTAACCCATCACCTCCTTTTCCTTTCTTCCTGTCTTTCCAAAATGTCAAATACCCTTGACTATTTGGATCCCAGTGGTGGTCACTTTGCAACCAAGTCTCTGTAATGATCATCATATCACACTCATTTATTTATATTTGTGCTATCAATTCAACAAGTCTTGTAATGAGTGCTATCTGCATTCAGAGATTGCCATTAAATTTTGTTTTTAAAAAAAAAACATTGTTCCCTTGGGCCTTATCTGCTGCCATGTTTAGATGCTCTATCACATTCTGTGAAACACTACCTTAGCAATCAGAGGGTCATAAAACTGACATCGAACCTTCAAAAAGCTGGAAGAAATTGAATAAAGGTGCAAGGATTCGAAGTTTAATCAGAAACAACCCTGGGAACAACCATCACAGAAGATTACCCCTAGTCAAAGGCTTGTTCACAAGTAAAAGCATTCTTCAATAAAAGCTGTGGAATTCTCTTTCTTAGAGATTGGTGGCGGCTGGGCCATTGAATATTTTCGTGGCCAGGTTTGGTACATTCCTGACTGATTGCGGGAGTCACAGGTATAGGGTTAGGGTCAGGGTTAGGGTTAGGGTTAGGGTTATGGGTAGACAGGTAAGTAGAGTTGAGGCCACAATCAGATCAGCCACCATTTTATCAAATGGTGGAGCAGCCTCGAGGGGAAAAATGGCCTCCTCCTGCTCCTAATAAAGTTTGTGTCAAGCTATGGAACATGGCTCTGAGAGTCCAGGACCCTCAGTGTTTACACTGGAATCATGCCTGCTGGACCCTAGGGTATTTTCCATGGAATTTTCAATGGCGATTTCCTCAAATGATCTGTTAATGTTGGTCACCCTAGTGCGCCCTCTGCACCGGTTTACCTTAAAGATCCAGAAAATCCAGCAACTGGTCAGGTGCAGGTATCAACCATAATATGGCAAGCAGGGAACCTATTGCTCACTCACTGCTTCTCTGCCTTTCATCCAGTTTAATCACAATACACTTTGTTATCCTCATTAGAAATGTTTCACAACAGAATGCGAGCGATGCTAAAAACGGATTTTCAGATAAAAATGTTTTTTGTTTACCAAACTGTCCCAGACTGAAGCGCAGAAGCCAAAGTCAACGCTTTGTCGATATTTCTGGTGAATACTCCAGCTGTCAGTCCAAACTCACTATCATTGGCTCTTCGAATAACCTCCTCTGTGCTTTTAAACTTCATTATCACTTGCACTGGTCCAAAGATCTGCAGCACATGAAAAATATGGGTGAAACCTACACAGTTGTCAAGTTAACATTGACATTTAAGGTCTGATTGAAGTGATTGTACCTCCTCTTTAGCGATGCGCATGTTGTCGGTCACCTCGGAGAACACAGTCGGCTGAATATAATGACCCACATCGCCAATGGCACATCCGCCAGCCTCCAACTTGGCTCCTTCCTTCTTGCCACTCTCTATTAGCTCCATAATTTTGTCAAACTGAACCTGGTCAATCTATGGAAAGGAAAGTGATCAGTGAGGAGAGGAAACTGACTAGATTTGTACAGCGGCCTCATCTTACTTGTATACTGGCCACTTTGAACAGCAGATCATCATGCGTGTTCCACTTAACTATATCTGTCTGAAAGATAAATAGCGAAGAGAGGGAGATGTATCCACCATTCATACACTGACAGTTTGACATGGTACAACAGCCCCCAGCCTCCACAGGTGTCACCCATTCAATACTTTCATCTGAAGGTTCACAGACTATACTGAAGGGTTTAAGTGGTTGGAAATATGATCTGGTGTGGGTCTCTGCATTTTTCATTAGGTCCACCTTCCATGCCTCACTTGGCTTTGGGATAAGACTTATTGGAAATTTATCAAAGGAAGTCCTATTCTTATTCAGGAATCGTACATGCAGCATCGAGGCTTTTTCTTCCATCACTACAATCCGTCAGGTAATTACAAAATTCCTGTTAAGATATCAGAATCGGAGCACACAATTGTGTCTTATTGTCGGTTTCAGTCTCTAGCCCCAGGCAGCTCCACCTTGAGACATGACTTCACTCCCCGGCCCCTCTCGAGTTTCCAGGATGGTAACTGACAAGACTTTCAGAACCTGCACCCTTTAGGGTGTGGTAATGTATAACCAGCTCCCTGTCGTGGTGGTTTAAACCACAACCACTCTATATTGGGTACCCACAGCTTCAGAGAGAAGCTCAAGTTGCACCACTTTATTGAAGGAGCTCAGTTACTTGCCAATTAACATCTTCACTGCCAATCGCGGTAAATATTTCAAACTCATTTTGCGATGTTGTTCACAGAATTGTACATCAATGGATTTAACTTACATTCATTTGGTGTTTAAATAGGCATTCGATATTTCTTCTTTCTTTAAGCAGCCTTACAGGGGCGCTGTTTACCCACTGGGCTTTGTGTGTTACAACTGATAATCCATCAGCAAATGTCCGCAATAATGTTCCTGACTCACCCGTCATCCACAAGAATCATGGCATTGGGGGAATAGAGTGAAAATTCACATGTCTGTCCACAGTTCCAGTGAACACTGTAAGAAGTCTTACAACACCAGGTTAAAGTCCAACAGGTTTGTTTCAAAGCACGAGCTTTCGGAGCACTGCTCCTTCCTCAGGTGGATGGCGAGGTACGTTCCAGAAACTTAGCTTATTTACAATAACATATACACCAAACCCTTGTTCCCAACTGGCTCTGCCTTGACGGTGCCAAACTGACCAGCTTTATATACCCTTCAACTAGACATTGTTTCGAGGTTCCCCCACCCCCTCAACGGGGGAGCTGGTATTCTGCAAGGTTCACGGGGAAGTTAATTGTTCCCACCCCGTAAGATACTTGTGGGTTATCATAGAATTTACAGTGCAGAAGGAGGCCATTCGGCCTATCGAGTCTGCACCGGCTCCTGGAAAGAGCACCCTACCGAAGGTCAACACCTCCACCCTATTCCCATAACCCAGTAACTCCACCCAACACTAAGGGCAATTTTGGACACTAAGGGCAATTTATCATGGCCAATCCACCTACCAGCACATCTTTCGACTGTGGGAGGAAACCGGAGCATCCGGAGGAAACCCACGCATACACGGGGAGGATGTGCAGACTCCGCACAGACAGTGACCCAAGCCGGGAATCAAACCTGGGACCCTGGAGCTGTGAAGCAATTGTGCTATCCACAATATAACAACCCCCACAAAGAATGGTGGAGTCAGAGAACATTGATCCTTTTAAAATGACACTGACGCGAAGGAGGAAAGAATAGAGCATTGTGGGGAGAGTCTGGGAAGGCTATCCCGAGTGATAGGGTGAACATTGACATGAACCAATGCTGTAGAAAGCGGTTGAAGATGGGTAAATATCATCCAAGCCTGTGAAACCATTCCCAGGAGGTGCTCAAACTGCACCAATAGAACATAGAACATAGAACAGTACAGCACAGAACAGGCCCTTCGGCCCTCGATGTTGTGCCGAGCCATGATCACCCTACTCAAACCCACGTATCCACCCTATACCCCCAACAACCCCCCCTTAACCTTACTTTTTAGGACACTACAGGCAATTTAGCATGGCCAATCCACCTAACCCGCACATCTTTGGACTGTGGGAGGAAACCGGAGCACCCGGAGGAAACCCACGCACACACGGGGAGGACGTGCAGACTCCGCACAGACAGTGACCCAGCCGGGAATCGAACCTGGGGCCCTGGAGCTGTGAAGCATTTATGCTAACCACCATGCTACCTGTGCTGCCCATTGCTACCGTGCTGCCAATAGCTGGTAGACGACTTGAAACCATTCCAAAGGAAGAGGCAAAGATTTTTTGATGATGCGTTCATTCCATTAATTTCACAGGCCGCACCCATGAGCGCTACGTGTGACTTTGCTCATCGCCTAACATCACATCTACAGCAAGAACGCATTCATTAATATTTAGGATTGATTTCCTTTGTTTAAAAGTTGATATCAGAAATGTTGATGAGTGATTGACTCATCTCAATGAATGGAAAACAAGTGGCCAACATTCCATCTGGGGAGCTGTCAAACACATGGGTCCCATTGTTCTGTGTGTTTGCAATGACAGCGCAGCTGGAATATTAAAGGATTAATATCTTGATGTCAGAGTGATCTCGTGATTTCAGAATGAACCCAAACAAGTTTCAGAACTATGTAACCATGCTGATTTGACAGAAGAGTCAGCTGGTAAAGGCCTGAAGGTATATGTTTAAATTGTGAAATCGGCTGTATGGAAAGAGTGGATTTTTCTCCCCTAATGATCAATCGTGCGCTATCAGGTCGTTCTACTCAGAAAGCAGTGGGTGCTGTTTATTAACCTACAAATCCTTCCAATCCACTCACTGATGGCAAGTGGTAAGAACGGAGAGATTCCTGATCAGCCCCTGTGATGGAATGAAAGTTGGACCGTCGACCATCACTGTCCATCCCTCTCGACTAGATGCATGTTGCCATAGGAACTTGGACTTCTTAAGTGGACAGCAATGCCACAACCGCCCTGGGATTGAGCTACCCCTCCCCCACACCCGGGAATAATTTATCCCTCCTTTTTCTCCACTCAGAGATAGTCTATCCACCCATCCCCCCTCACCACACCCACCAGGATGGCCTCCCTCCCCCTCCCCCCGCCCCATCCCCCATCCTGGGATAGCCTAACCACCCCCCCCCCCCCTAGGATAATTGACTGCTCCACTGACGTACAGGCACCAGATTTGTAAGTGAAACACAAACAAAATTTTTTATTTGTAACATCACTAGAGATAAGACATGTAATGATTATCATGCAATATCGGCCAGCTGATCTATTACTCCCGTTTTATGTCTAATCTCTACCGAAACACACACAAGACACGCACACATAGGGAAAGGAAAAGGGGTCAAAATTATAGTGATTAAAATAGAAGAGAGATAAGTATCCTTGTTGCTGATATTTAGATCGTTGTAGCCGACTATCTTCCCAACATGTGGAGTGCTGAAACCACCGGTTTGGTTCTTCTGGCTGAAACATTCAGGCCAGACTCTCAGGCTGTGAGATCCACTCTAGGGAGTCACTTTAACTTGTGTTAACCTGAGTCTTCGCACAGAAGATACACTTCAGGCCTGTTCAATTTCTTATTTGTTTCCCGCTTCAGCAAACTGACCAAAAGCTTGTCTCAGAGAAACAGAGCATCAGAGAAGCAGCTTTCATGAGGCCGTGGAGTGATTTGGTAACCTTACAGGGAGAGTAATCCAAAAAGTTCCCTCCAGCTCTGTCTTCAGGCTTTAAACACTGGATAGAGAGAAACACACTGGTGTCTCCATTTACCTGGAGTGAGCCCCAGCTGAGGTATTAGAGAGAGAGTTCCACCCTTTCTGGGAGAGACATATAAAAGTGTTCTGTTCAGCTCTGAGTTCAAAATTGAAACTGAAACAAACAAACAGCCTTACACAGCAAGGAACATTCTGGAACGATCAGCCCCAATCAGCATTGAGGGTTAGTTAAGGCCTGGGAAGTTAAAGTTGCTGGTTGGCTACCAACCAGGTCCATCAAAATGTGTCATCACTGGACCAAACCAAGCAGCCCATCTCAGTGGGGGGTTCCATGAGGCCAGACCAACTAACACATCTGACAGGGGTGTCCCTTTTTAAAATTAAAAACTGCAGTCCATCTGAAAGGCTTAAGTCCCAGCAACTGTCCAGGCACAAAAGTTCTAAAAGCAAATCTGGCAGCACAGTAGCACAAGTGGATAGCACTGTGGCTTCACAGTGCCAGGGTCCCAGGTTCGATTCCCCTCTGGGTCACTGTCTGTGCGGAGTCTGCACGTTCTCCCCGTGTCTGCGTGGGTTTCCTCCAGGTGCTCCAGTTTCCTCCCACAGTCCAAAGTCGTGCAGGTTAGGTGGATTGGCCATGTTAAATTGCCCTTAGTGACCAAAAAAGGTACAGTAAGAAGTCTTACAACACCAGGTTAAAGTCCAACAGGTTTGTTTCAAACACGAGCTTTCGGAGCACGGCTCCTTCTTCAGGTGAATCTTCACCTGAAGAAGGAGCCGTGCTCCGAAAGCTCGTGTTTGAAACAAACCTGTTGGACTTTAACCTGGTGTTGTAAGACTTCTTACTGTGCTCACCCCAGTCCAACGCCGGCATCTCCACATCATGGCAAAAAAGGTAAGGAGGGGTTATTGGGTTACGGGGATAGGGTGGAAGTGAGGGCTTAAATGGGTCGGTGCAGACTCGATGGGCCAAATGGCCTCCTTCTGCACTGTATGTTCTATGTTCAAAGAATAACAGAAAATAAATGGAATACACAGGAGAAACTAGGTTTAAACAGGAGGATCCTGACAACTGACAACCTCTGACTCAATCTGCTACTCCATAAAGGTTTACACTGATGAACTAATCAGCCTGTGTCCTAAAAAATTCTCTTCAGTTCTGGTGATTTTCTCTTACCTGAGGCCCTTGTTCGGTTTTCGGATCGAAAGGATTTCCAACCACTCGTTTTTTGACCCGTTCCACACTGCGGCGAACAAACTCCTCGTAAATTGGTTCCTCAACGAATATTCGAGCAGCGGCTGTGCAACACTGGCCTTGGTTGAAGAAAGCTCCCTGTGAAGCACAGTCAACTGCCAGGGACACTGGGCAAAGGAAGAACAAACTGCTTAGAAATTATGGCGATGCTGCCGGAAGGGTATTTGACTTGAAAACACCAGTACCAGCAATTTGCAGAGGCCTTTTCCTGTTCTGCTGCCATAATGTTGCCTGACGTGCAATGCAAACTACATGTGAACCTCCGCCAGACCTATGACAGTGGAACAGCAGCGGATCTGAGGAAGTCCCCAGTCTCTGAGATTCCATATCACTCCCCTTACTTCATGCGCAGCGTCACGTCTGGGCCTTGAAGATCATCCACCACATGTTTGAACCTCTCCATTTGGACACAAAGTGCCACTTTGAGCACAGCGACACGCCTGGATCATCCACTCAAGTGCGGCCCTCTAGGTCAGAGACTGAGCACTGAGCCTCTCAGTTCCAGCATTCACTGATCACAGAGTCAACTCTTGGCACCAAACAGGCTCAGACTGATTGCTAGGCCATTGGGCTTAGTTTCAGGCCCCACATTTTGGGAAGGAGATGAAGGCCATAGCAAATGTGGCAGGATAGATTCACTGAGATAGTCCCTGGGTGACGGGCTTTAGGTATGAGGGGAGATCAGGGTTCTTTGCAATAGGACAGAGTATGTAAGGATGCAATAGGATTTTAAACAATCAATTTGATGAGTGAAACCAGGAATTATTGGCACTGGTCAATCATTTCAGATTATTCTCAGAAAACAGAGGGCGTAACTGGAGTAATCATTTTGCACAGAGGCTCCAAGGATATGAATAGTCAACTAGAAACAGTGGAAGCAGATCCAATAATGTATTTTCAAAGGGAAATGAATCATTATTTGATTTTATATAAAAGGTGTGAGAGGAGCAGGAGATTGTCATTTCTTATTCCATCTGTAGAGCACCACATCATTGTGGTCATTTATGTTCTTAAAATACAAAACGTCCCATACCACATCATTTGAAAGAAAAACTAGGAAACAAGTTGCCAGCGTTGTGACAAACAAAGATTGGCCAAGTCACTTGTTGACAGTATCACTGAAGTAAATCTCAAATGTACTTTTGTTCCCGACCGAGTGGGCCTAGGTAGGGTGAACTTTCAGAGGGTTGGTACAGACTTGATGGGCTGAATGGTCTCCTTCTTCTAGGGCGTCATGGTGGCACAGTTGTTAGCACTGCTGCCTCACAACTCCAGGAACCCGGGTTCAAATCCGGCCTTGGCTAACTGTGCGGAGTCTGCATGTTCTCCCCGTGTCTGTGTGGGTTTCCTCCGGATGTTCCGGTTTCCTCCCACAGTACAAAGATGTGCAGGTTAGGTGGATTGGCTATGATAAATTGTCCCTTAGTGTCCAAATGGTTAGGTGGGGTTACTGGGTTATGTGGATAGGGTGGAGGTGTGGGCTTAAATAGAGTGCTTTTTCCAAGTGCTGGTGCACACTTGATAGGCTGAATGGCCTCCTGCACTGTAGGGATTTTATGATTTTCTGAGTGTGTACACAGCTGCAAGGTCACATCTGTGGACTGGAAATACACTCCGCCCAGACGCAGCATTAGCTGTGTCTCATTGATGGCTGAGATTGCAGTGAGGATGGGGAGGCCTCGTGGGCTCCGCAGGCCTGCTGTCTCCAGGCATTTTCTAGACCACAGCTTACTTGGAGGGCCCATCTTGGCACTTTCCCAATCAGCAAAAAATGGACAGTTGATTCTATAGAGGAGTGGGGGGTCGATATGTCTTGGCAGGGCAGGGGGGCAGACACATAGCTATGGGGCAGAGGGGACAGACACACTGCGGCAAACCAGGGGGCAGACACACTGCCGCAGGGCAGGGGGCAGACACATAGCTATGGGGCAGAGGGGGCAGACACACTGCGGCAAGGCAGGGGGCAGACACACTGTAATAGGGCAGGGGGCAGACACACTGCGGCAAGGCAGGGGGCAGACACACTGTAATAGGGCAGGGGGCAGACACACTGTAATAGGGCAGGGGGCAGACAGACTGCGGCAGGGCAGGGGGCAGACACACTGAGGCAGGGCAGGGGGCAGACACACTGTGGCAGGGCAGGGGGCAGACACACTGCGGCAAGGCAGGGGGCAGACACACTGTAGCAGGGCAGGGGGCAGACACACTGTAATAGGGCAGGGGGCAGACACACTGCGGCAGGGCAGGGGGCAGACACACTGCGGCAGGGCAGGGGGCAGACACACTGCGGCAGGGCAGGGGGCAGACACACTGCGGCAGGGCAGGGGGCAGACACACTGTAATAGGGCAGGGGGCAGACACACTGCGGCAGGGCAGGGGGCAGTCACACTGTAGCAGGGCAGGGGGCAGACACACTGTAGCAGGGCAGGGGGCAGACACACTGTGGCAGGGCAGGGGGCAGACACACTGTAGCAGGGCAGGGGGCAGACACACTGCGGCAGGGCAGGGGGCAGACACACTGTAGCAGGGCAGGGGGCAGACACAGTGCAGCAGGGCAGGGGGCAGACACAGTGCGGCAGGGCGGGGGGCAGACACACTGTGGCAGGGCCGGGGGCAGACACACTGTAGCAGGGCCGGGGGCAGACACACTGCGGCAGGGCAGGGGGCAGACACACTGTAATAGGGCAGGGGGCAGACACACTGCGGCAGGGCAGGGGGCAGTCACACTGTAGCAGGGCAGGGGGCAGACACACTGTAGCAGGGCAGGGGGCAGACACACTGTGGCAGGGCAGGGGGCAGACACACTGCGGCAGGGCAGGGGGCAGACACACTGTAGCAGGGCAGGGGGCAGACACAGTGCAGCAGGGCAGGGGGCAGACACAGTGCGGCTGGGCGGGGGGCAGACACACTGTAATAGGGCAGGGGGCAGACACACCGCGGCAGGGCCGGGGGCAGACACACTGCGGCAGGGCAGGGGGCAGACACACTGCGGCAGGGCAGGGGGCAGACACACTGTAATAGGGCAGGGGGCAGATACACTGTAATAGGGCAGGGGGCAGACACACCGCGGCAGGGCCGGGGGCAGACACACTGCGGCAGGGCAGGGCGCAGACACACTGCGGCAGGGCAGGGGGCAGACACACTGTGGCAGGGCAGGGGGCAAACACACCGAGGCAGGGCCGGGGGCAGACACACTGCGGCAGGGAAGGCCGCAGACACACTGCGGCAGGGAAGGGCGCAGACACACTGCGGCAGGGCAGGGGGCAAACACACTGTGGCAGGGCAGGGGGCAGACACCCCGCGGCAGGGCCGGGGGCAGACACACTGCGGCAGGGCAGGGCGCAGACACACTGCGGAAGGGTAGGGGGCAGACACACTGTGGCAGGGCAGGGGGCAGACACACTGTAGCAGGGCAGGGGGCAGACACACTGCGACAGGGCAGGGGGCAGACACACTGCAGCAGGGCAGGGGGCAGTCACACTGTGGCAGGGCGGGGGGCAGATACACTGCGGCAGGGCGGGGGTAGATACACTGCGGCAGGGCAGGGGGCAGACACACTGTAGCAGGGCAGGGGGCAGACACACTGCGGCAGGGCAGGGGGCAGACACACTGCGGCAGGGCAGGGGGCAGACACACTGTAATAGGGCAGGGGGCAGACACACTGTAATAGGGCAGGGGGCAGACACACTGCGGCAGGGCAGGGGGCAGACACACTGCGGCAGGGCAGGGGGCAGACACACTGTGGCAGGGCAGGGGGCAGACACACTGTAATAGGGCAGGGGGCAGACACACTGCGGCAGGGCGGGGGGCAGACACACTGCAGCAGGGCGAGGGGCAGACACAGTGCAGCAGGGCAGGGGGCAGACACACTGTGGCAGGGCAGGGGGCAGACACACTGTAACAGGGCAGGGGGCAGACACACTGTAATAGGGCAGGGGGCAGACACACTGTGGCAGGGCAGGGGGCAGACACACTGTGGCAGGGCAGGGGGCAGACACACTGCGGCAGGGCAGGGGGCAGACACACTGCGGCAGGGCAGGGGGGCAGACACACTGCGGCAGGGCAGGGGGCAGACACACTATAATAGGGCAGTGGGCAGACACACTGTGGCAGGGCAGGGGGCAGACACACTGTGGCAGGGCAGGGGGCAGACACACTGCGGCAGGGCAGGGGGCAGACACACTGTGGCAGGGCGGGGGGCAGACACACCGCGGCTGGGCAGGGGGCAGACACACTGTGGCAGGGCAGGGAGCACACACACTGTGGCAGTGCTGGGGGCAGACACACTGTAATAGGGCAGAGGGCAGACACACTGTGGCAGGGCAAGGGGCAGACACACTGTGGCAGGGCAGGGGGCAGACACACTATGGCAGGGCAGGGGGCAGACACACTGTAGCAGGGCAGGGGGCAGACACAGTGCAGCAGGGCAGGGGGCAGACACACTGTGGCAGGGCAGGGGGCAGACACACTGTAGCAGGGCAGGGGGCAGACACACTGCGGCAGGGCAGGGGGCAGACACACTGTAGCAGGGCAGGGGGCACACACACTGTAATAGGGCAGGGGGCAGACACGCTGCGGCAGGGCAGGGGGCAGATACACTGTAGCAGGGCAGGGGGCAGACACACTGCGGCAGGGCAGGGGGCAGACACACTGTAATGGGGCAGGGGGGCAGACACACTGTGGCAGGGCAGGGGGCAGACACACTGCGGCACGGCAGGGGGCAGACACACTGTAATAGGGCAGGGGGCAGACACACTGTAATAGGGCAGGGGGCAGACACACTGTAGCAGGGCAGGAGGTAGACACACTGTAATGGGGCAGGGGGCAGACACTGCGGCAGGGCAGGGGCAGACACACTGTAATGGGGCAGGGGGCAGACACACTGTGGCAGGGCAGGGGGCAGACACACTGCGGCAGGGCAGGGGGCAGACACACTGCGGCAGGGCAGGGGGCAGACACACTGTAGCAGGGCAGGGGGCAGACACACTGTAATAGGGCAGGGGGCAGAAACACTGTAGCAGGGCAGGGGGCAGACACACTGTAATAGGGCAGGGGGCAGACACACTGTAGCAGGGCAGGGGGCAGACACACTGCGGCAGGGCAGGAGGTAGACACACTGTAATAGGGCAGGGGTCAGACACACTGCGGCAGGGCAGGGGACAGACACACTGCGGCAGGGCAGGGGGCAGACACACTGTAATAGGGCAGGGGGCAGACACACTGTAATAGGGCAGGGGGCAGACACACTGCGGCAGGGCAGGGGGCAGACACACTGCGGCAGGGCAGGAGGAAAACACACTGTGGCAGGGCAGGGGGGCAGACACACTGCGGCTGGGCAGGGGGCAGACACAGTGCAGCAGGGCAGGGGGCAGACACACTGTGGCAGGGCAGGGGGCAGACACACTGTAGCAGGGCAGGGGGCAGACACACTGCGGCAGGACAGGGGGCAGACACACTGTAGCAGGGCAGGGGGCACACACACTGTAATAGGGCAGGGGGCAGACACGCTGCGGCAGGGCAGGGGGCAGACACACTGTAGCAGGGCAGGGGGCAGACACACTGCGGCAGGGCAGGGGGCAGACACACTGTAATGGGGCAGGGGGCAGACACACTGTGGCAGGGCAGGGGGCAGACACACTGCGGCACGGCAGGGGGCAGACACACTGTAATAGGGCAGGGGGCAGACACACTGTATAGGGCAGGGGGCAGACACACTGTAGCAGGGCAGGAGGTAGACACACTGTAATGGGGCAGGGGGCAGACACTGCGGCAGGGCAGGGGGCAGACACACTGTAATGGGGCAGGGGGCAGACACACTGTGGCAGGGCAGGGGGCAGACACACTGCGGCAGGGCAGGGGGCAGACACACTGTAGCAGGGCAGGGGGCAGACACACTGTAGCAGGGCAGGGGGCAGACACACTGTAGCAGGGCAGGGGGCAGACACACTGTAATAGGGCAGGGGGCAGACACACTGTAATAGGGCAGGGGGCAGACACACTGTAGCAGGGCAGGGGGCAGACACACTGTAGGCAGGGCAGGAGGTCAGACACACTGCGATAGGGCAGGAGGCAGACACACTGTAATAGGGCAGGGGTCAGACACACTGCGGCAGGGCAGGGGACAGACACACTGCGGCAGGGCAGGGGGCAGACACACTGTAATAGGGCAGGGGGCAGACACACTGTAATAGGGCAGGGGGCAGACACACTGTGGCAGGGCAGGGGGCAGACACACTGCGGCAGGGCAGGAGGCAGACACACTGTGGCAGGGCAGGGGGGCAGACACACTGCGGCTGGGCAGGGGGCAGACGCACTGTGGCAGGGCAGGGGGCAGACACACTGTAATAGGGCAGGGGGCAGACACACTGCGGCAGGGCAGGAGGCAGGCACACTGCGGCACGGTAGGGGGCAGACACACGGCGGCACAGCAGGGGGCAGACACACTGTGGCAGGGCAGGGGGCAGACACACTGTGGCAGGGCAGGGGGCAGACACACTGTAATAGGGCAGGGGGCAGACACACTGTAATAGGGCAGGGGGCAGACACACTGTGGCAGGGCAGGGGGCAGACACACTGTAGCAGGGCAGGGGGCAGACACACTGTGGCAGGGCAGAGGGCAGACACACTGTGGCAGGGCAGGGGGCAGACACACTGCGGCAGGGCAGGGGGCAGACACACTGCGGCAGGGCAGGGGGCAGACACACTGTAATAGGGCAGGGGGCAGACACACTGTAATAGGGCAGGGGGCAGACACACTGTAATAGGGCAGGGGGCAGACACACTGTAGCAGGGCATGGGGCAGACACACTGCGGCCGGGCAGGGGGCAGACACACTGTAATAGGGCAGGGGGCAGACACACTGTAATAGGGCAGGGGGCAGACACACTGTAATAGGGCAGGGGACAGACACACTGTGGCAGGGCAGGGGGCAGACACACTGCGGCAGGGCAGGGGGCAGACACACTGTAATAGGGCAGGGGGCAGACACACTGTAATAGGGCAGGGGGCAGACACACTGCGGCAGGGCAGGGGGCAGACACACTGCGGTAGGGCAGGGGGCAGACATACTGTAATAGGGCAGGGGGCAGACACACTGTAATAGGGCAGGGGGCAGACACACTGTAATAGGGCAGGGGGCAGACACACCGTAATAGGGCAGGGGGCAGACACACTGTAATAGGGCAGGGGGCAGACACACTGCGGCAGGGCAGGGGACAGACACACTGTAGCAGGGCAGGGGGCAGACACACTGTAATAGGGCAGGGGGCAGACACACTGCGGCAGGGCAGGGGGCAGACACACTGTAATAGGGCAGGGGGCAGACACACTGCGGCAGGGCAGGGGGCAGTCACACTGTAGCAGGGCAGGGGGCAGACACACTGTGGCAGGGCGGGGGGCAGACACACTGCGGCAGGGCAGGGGGCAGACACAGTGCAGCAGGGCAGGGGGCAGACACACTGTAATAGGGCAGGGGCAGACAAACTGCGGCAGGGCATGGGGCAGACACACTGTAGCAGGGCAGGGGGCAGACACACTGTGGCAGGGCAGGGGGCACACACACTGTAGCAGGGCAGGGGGCAGACACACTGTGGCAGGGCAGGGGGCACACACACTGTGGCAGGGCAGGGGCAGACACACTGTAGCAAGGCAGGGGGGCAGACACAGTGCAGCAGGGCAGGGGGCAGACACACTGTGGCAGGGCAGGGGCACACACACTGGCAGGGCAGGGGCCAGACACACTGCGGCAAGGCAGGAGGGCATACACACTGCGGCAGGGCAGGGGGCAGACACACTGTAGCAGGGCAGGGGGCACACACACTGTAATAGGGCAGGGGGCAGACACGCTGCAGCAGGGCAGGGGGCAGACACACTGTGGCAGGGCAGGGGGCACACACACTGTAGAAGGGCAGGGGATCGACACACTGTGGCAGGGCGGGGGGCAGATACACTGTGGCAGGGCCGGGGGCAGACACACTGTAGCAGGGCAGGGGGCAGACACACTGTAATAGGGCAGGGGGCAGAAACACTGCGGCAGGGCCGGGGGCAGACACACTGTAGCAGGGCAGGGGGCAGACACACTGTAATAGGACAGGGGGCAGACACACTGCGGCAGGGCAGGGGGCAGACACACTGTAGCAGGGCAGGGGGCAGACACACTGCGGCAGGGCAGGGGGCAGACACACTGCGGCAGGGCAGGGGGCAGACACATTGTAATAGGGCAGGGGGCAGACACACTGTAATAGAGCAGGGGGCAGACACACTGTAATAGGGCAGGGGGCAGACACACTGTAATAGGGCAGGGGGCAGACACACTGTAATAGGGCAGGGGGCAGATACACTGTGGCAGGACAGGGGGCAGACACACTGTAATAGGGCAGGGGGCAGACACACTGTAATAGGGCAGGGGGCAGACACACTGTAATAGGGCAGGGGGCAGACACACTGTAGCAGGGCAGGGGGCAGATACACTGTGGCAGGACAGGGGGCAGACACACTGTAATTGGGCAGGGGGCAGACACACTGTAATAGGGCAGGGGGCAGACACACTGTAATAGGGCAGGGGGCAGACACGCTGCAGCAGGGCAGGGGGCAGATACACTGTGGCAGGGCAGGGGGCAGACACACTGTAACAGGGCAGGGGGCAGACACACTGTGGCACGGCAGGGTCAGACACACTGTGGCAGGGCGGGGGGCAGACACACTGTAGCAGGGCAGGGGGCAGACACACTGTAATAGGGCAGGGGGCAGACACACTGTAATAGGGCAGGGGGCAGACACACTGCGGCACGGCAGGGGGCAGACAAACTGTAGCAGGGCAGGGGGCAGACACACTGTAGCAGGGCAGGGGGCAGACACGCTGTAATAGGGCAGGGGGCAGACACACTGTAGCAGGGCAGGGGGCAGACACGCTGTAATAGGGCAGGGGGCAGACACACTGTAGCAGGGCGGGGGGCAGACACACTGTAATAGGGCAGGGGGCAGACACACTGCGGCAGGGCAGGGGGCAGACACACTGTAGCAGGGCAGGGGGCAGACACACTGTAGCAGGGCAGGGGGCAGACACACTGTAATAGGGCAAGGGGCAGACACACTGCGGCAGGGCAGGGGACCGACACACTGTAATAGTGCAGGGGGCAGACACACTGCGGCAGGGCAGGGGGCAGACATACTGTGGCAGGGCAGGGGGGCAGAAACACTGCGGCAGGGCAGGGGGCAGACACACTGCGGCAGGGCAGGGGACAGACACACTGTAATAGGGCAGGGGGCAGACACACTGCGGCAGGGCAGGAGGCAGACACACTGCAGCACGGCAGGGGGCAGACACACGGCGGCACGGCAGGGGGCAGACACACTGTGGCAGGGCAGGGGGCAGACACACTGTAATAGGGCAGGGGGCAGACACACTGTGGCAGGGCAGGGGGCAGACAAACTCTGGCAGGGCAGGGGGCAGACACACTGTGGCAGGGCAGGGGGCAGACACACTGCGGCAGGGCAGGGGGCAGACACACTGTAGCAGGGCAGGGGGCAGACACACTGCGGCAGGGCAGGGGGCAGACACACTGTAATAGGGCAGGGGGCAGACACACTGCGGCAGGGCAGGGGGCAGACACATTGCGGCAGGGCAGGGGGCAGACACACTGTAATAGGGCAGAGGGCAGACACACTGTGGCAGGGCAGGGGGCAGACACACTGTAATAGGGCAGGGGCAGACACACTGTAATAGGGCAGGGGGCAGACACACTGTAATAGGGCAGGGGGCAGACACACTGTAATAGGGCAGGGGGCAGACACACTGCGGCAGGGCAGGGGGCAGACACACTGTAATAGGGAAGAGGGCAGACACACTGTGGCAGGGCAGGGGGCAGACACACTGTAATAGGGCAGGGGCAGACACACTGTAATAGGGCAGGGGGCAGACAAACTGTAATAGGGCAGGGGGCAGACACACTGTAATAGGGCAGGGGGCAGACACACTGCGGCAGGGCAGGGGGCAGACACACTGTAGCAGGGCAGGGGGCAGACACACTGCGGCAGATAAGGGGGCAGACACACTGTGGCAGGGCAGGGGGCTGACACACTGTAGCAGGGCAGGGGGCAGACACACTGCGGCAGGGCAGGAGGCAGACACACTGTAGCAGGGCAGGGGGCAGACACACTGTGGCAGGGCAGGAGGCAGACACACTGTAGCAGGGCAGGGGGCAGACACACTGTGGCAGGGCGGGGGGCAGACACACTGTAATAGGGCAGGGGGCAGACACACTGCGGCACGGCAGGTCAGACACACTGTGGCAGGGCGGGGGGCAGACACACTGTAATAGGGCAGGGGGCAGACACACTGCGGCACGGCAGGGGGCAGACACACTGTAGCAGGGCAGGGGGCAGACACACTGCGGCAGGGCAGGGGGCAGACACACTGTAGCAGGGCAGGGGGCAGACCCGCTGTAATAGGGCAGGTGGCAGACACACTGCGGCACGGCAGGCGGCAGACACACTGTAATAGGGCAGGGGGCAGACACACTGTGGCAGGGCAGGGTCAGACACACTGTGGCAGGGCGGGGGGCAGACACACTGTAATAGGGCAAGGGGCAGACACACTGCGGCACGGCAGGGTCAGACACACTGTGGCAGGGCGGGGGGCAGACACACTGTAATAGGGCAGGGGGCAGACACACTGCGGCAGGGCAGGGGGCAGACACACTGCGGCAGGGCAGGGGGCAGACACACTGTGGCAGGGCAGGGGGCAGACACATTGTAATAGGGCAGGGGTCAGACACACTGTAATAGGTCAGGGGGCAGACACACTGTAATAGGGCAGGGGGCAGACACACTGTAATAGGGCAGGGGGCAGACACACTGTAGCAGGGCAGGGGGCAGATACACTGTTGCAGGACAGGGGGCAGACACACTGTAATAGGGCAGGGGGCAGAGACACTGTAATAGGGCAGGGGGCAGACAACTGTAATAGGGCAGGGGGCAGACACGCTGCAGCAGGGCAGGGGGCAGATACACTGTGGCAGGGCAGGGGGCAGACACACTGTAACAGGGCAGGGGGCAGACACACTGCGGCACGGCAGGGTCAGACACACTGTGGCAGGGCAGTGGGCAGACACACTGTAATAGGGCAGGGGGCAGACCCACTGCGGCACGGCAGGGGGCAGACACACTGTAGCAGGGCAGGGGGCAGACACACTGTAGCAGGGCAGGGGGCAGACACGCTGTAATAGGGCGGGGGCAGACACACTGTAGCAGGGCGGGGGGCAGACACACTGTAATTGGGCAGGGGGCAGACACACTGCGGCAGGGCAGGGGGCAGACACACTGTAGCAGGGCAGGGAGCAGACACACTGTAGCAGGGCAGGGGGCAGACACACTGTAATAGGGCAGGGGGCAGACACACTGCGGCAGGGCAGGGGACAGACACACTGCGGCAGGGCAGGCGGCAGACACACTGTAATAGGGCAGGGGGCAGACACACTGCGGCAGGGCAGGGGGCAGACACACTGTGGCAGGGCAGGGGGCAGACACACTGCGGCAGGGCAGGGGGCAGACACACTGCGGCAGGGCAGGGGGCAGACACACTGTAATAGGGCAGGGGGCAGACACACTGCGGCAGGGCAGGGGGCAGACACACTGCGGCACGGCAGGGGGCAGACACACTGTAGCAGGGCAGGGGGCAGACACACTGTAGCAGGGCAGGGGGCAGACACGCTGTAATAGGGCGGGGGCAGACACACTGTAGCAGGGCGGGGGGCAGACACACTGTAATAGGGCAGGGGGCAGACACACTGCGGCAGGGCAGGGGGCAGACACACTGTAGCAGGGCAGGCGGCAGACACACTGTAGCAGGGCAGGGGGCAGTACACTGTAATAGGGCAAGGGGCAGACACACTGTGGCAGGGCAGGGGACAGACACACTGTAATAGGGCAGGGGGCAGACACACTGTAATAGGGCAGGGGGCAGACACACTGTGGCAGGGCAGGGGGGCAGACACACTGCGGCAGGGCAGGGGGCAGACACACTGTGGCAGGGCAGGGGGGCAGACACACTGCGGCAGGGCAGGGGGCAGACACACTGCGGCAGGGCAGGGGACAGACACACTGTAATAGGGCAGTGGGCAGACACACTGCGGCAGGGCAGGAGGCAGGCACACTGCAGCACGGCAGGGGGCAGACACACGGCGGCACGGCAGGGGGCAGACACACTGTGGCAGGGCAGGGGGCAGACACACTGTAATAGGGCTGGGGGCAGACACACTGTGGCAGGGCAGGGGGCAGACAAACTGTGGCAGGGCAGGGGGCAGACACACTGTGGCAGGGCAGGGGGCAGACACACTGCGGCAGGGCAGGGGGCAGACACACTGTAGCAGGGCAGGGGGCAGACACACTGCGGCAGGGCAGGGGGCAGACACACTGTAATAGGGCAGGGGGCAGACACACTGCGGCAGCGCAGGGGGCAGACACATTGCGGCAGGGCAGGGGGCAGACACACTGTGGCAGGGCAGGGGGCAGACACACTGTAATAGGGCAGGGGCAGACACACTGTAATAGGGCAGGGGGCAGACACACTGTAATAGGGCAGGGGGCAGACACACTGTAATAGGGCAGGGGGCAGACACACTGCGGCAGGGCAGGGGGCAGACACACTGCGGCAGGGCAGGGGGCAGACACACTGTAATAGGGAAGAGGGCAGACACACTGTGGCAGGGCAGGGGGCAGACACACTGTAATAGGGCAGGGGCAGACACACTGTAATAGGGCAGGGGGCAGACACACTGTAATAGGGCAGGGGGCAGACACACTGTAATAGGGCAGGGGGCAGACACACTGCGGCAGGGCAGGGGGCAGACACACTGTAGCAGGGCAGGGGGCAGACACACTGCGGCAGGGCAGGGGTCAGACACACTGTGGCAGGGCAGGGGGCTGACACACTGTAGCAGGGCAGGGGGCAGACACACTGCGGCAGGGCAGGGGGCAGACACACTGCGGCAGGGCAGGAGGCAGACACACTGTAGCAGGGCAGGGGGCAGACACACTGTGGCAGGGCAGGAGGCAGACACACTGTAGCAGGGCAGGGGGCAGACACATTGTGGCAGGGCGGGGGGCAGACACACTGTAATAGGGCAGGGGGCAGACACACTGCGGCACGGCAGGGTCAGACACACTGTGGCAGGGCGGGGGGCAGACACACTGTAATAGGGCAGGGGGCAGACACACTGCGGGACGGCAGGGGGCAGACACACTGTAGCAGGGCAGGGGGCAGACACACTGCGGCAGGGCAGGGGGCAGACACACTGTAGCAGGGCAGGGGGCAGACCCGCTGTAATAGGGCAGGGGGCAGACACACTGCGGCAGGGCAGGCGGCAGACACACTGTAATAGGGCAGGGGGCAGACACACTGTGGCAGGGCAGGGTCAGACACACTGTGGCAGGGCGGGGGGCAGACACACTGTAATAGGGCAAGGGGCAGACACACTGCGGCACGGCAGGGTCAGACACACTGTGGCAGGGCGGGGGGCAGACACACTGTAATAGGGCAGGGGGCAGACACACTGCGGCAGGGCAGGGGGCAGACACACTGTAGCAGGGCAGGGGGCAGACACACTGCGGCAGGGCAGGGGGCAGACACACTGTGGCAGGGCAGGGGGCAGACACATTGTAATAGGGCAGGGGGCAGACACACTGTAATAGGGCAGGGGGCAGACACACTGTAATAGGGCAGGGGGCAGACACACTGTAATAGGGCAGGGGGCAGACACACTGTAGCAGGGCAGGGGGCAGATACACTGTGGCAGGACAGGGGGCAGACACACTGTAATAGGGCAGGGGGCAGACACACTGTAATAGGGCAGGGGGCAGACAACTGTAATAGGGCAGGGGGCAGACACGCTGCAGCAGGGCAGGGGGCAGATACACTGTTGCAGGGCAGGGGGCAGACACACTGTAACAGGGCAGGGGGCAGACACACTGCGGCACGGCAGGGTCAGACACACTGTGGCAGGGCAGTGGGCAGACACACTGTAATAGGGCAGGGGGCAGACACACTGCGGCACGGCAGGGGGCAGACACACTGTAGCAGGGCAGGGGGCAGACACACTGTAGCAGGGCAGGGGGCAGACACGCTGTAATAGGGCGGGGGCAGACACACTGTAGCAGGGCGGGGGGCAGAAACACTGTAATAGGGCAGGGGGCAGACACACTGCGGCAGGGCAGGGGGCAGACACACTGTAGCAGGGCAGGGAGCAGACACACTGTAGCAGGGCAGGGGGCAGACACGCTGTAATAGGGCAGGGGGCAGACACACTGCGGCAGGGCAGGGGACAGACACACTGCGGCAGGGCAGGCGGCAGACACACTGTAATAGGGCAGGGGGCAGACACACTACGGCAGGGCAGGGGGCAGACACACTGTGGCAGGGCAGGGGGCAGACACACTGTAGCAGGGCAGGGGGCAGACACACTGTAATAGGGCAGAGGGCAGACACACTGCGGCAGGGCAGGGGACAGACACACTGCGGCAGGGCAGGCGGCAGACACACTGTAATAGGGCAGGGGGCAGACACACTGTGGCAGGGCAGGGGGCAGACACACTGTAATAGGGCAGGGGGCAGACACACTACGGCAGGGCAGGGGGCAGACACACTGTGGCAGGGCAGGGGGCAGACACACTGCGGCAGGGCAGGAGGCAGACACACTGCAGCACGGCAGGGGGCAGACACACGGCGGCACGGCAGGGCGCAGACACACTGTGGCAGGGCAGGGGGCAGACACACTGTAATAGGGCAGGGGGCAGACACACTGTGGCAGGGCAGGGGGCAGACACACTGTGGCAGGGCAGGGGGCAGACACACTGTGGCAGGGCAGGGGGCAGACACACTGCGGCAGGGCAGGGGGCAGACACACTGTAGCAGGGCAGGGGGCAGACACACTGCGGCAGGGCAGGGGGCAGACACACTGTAATAGGGCAGGGGGCAGACACACTGCGGCAGGGCAGGGGGCAGACACACTGTAGCAGGGCAGGGAGCAGACACACTGTAGCAGGGCAGGGGGAAGACACGCTGTAATAGGGCGGGGGCAGACACACTGTAGCAGGGCAGGGGGCAGACACACTGTAATAGGGCAGGGGGCAGACACACTGCGGCAGGGCAGGGGACAGACACACTGCGGCAGGGCAGGCGGCAGACACACTGTAATAGGGCAGGGGGCAGACACACTGCGGCAGGGCAGGGGGCAGACACACTGTGGCAGGGCAGGGGGCAGACACACTGCGGCAGGGCAGGAGGCAGACACACTGCAGCACGGCAGGGGGCAGACACACGGCGGCACGGCAGGGGGCAGACACACTGTGGCAGGGCAGGGGGCAGACACACTGTAATAGGGCAGGGGGCAGACACACTGTGGCAGGGCAGGGGGCAGACACACTGTGGCAGGGCAGGGGGCAGACACACTGCGGCAGGGCAGGGGGCAGACACACTGTAGCAGGGCAGGGGGCAGACACACTGCGGCAGGGCAGGGGGCAGACACACTGTAATAGGGCAGGGGGCAGACACACTGCGGCAGGGCAGGGGGCAGACACATTGTGGCAGCGCAGGGGGCAGACACACTGTAATAGTGCAGGGGCAGACACACTGTGGCAGGGCAGGGGGCAGACACACTGTGGCAGGGCAGGGGGCAGACACACTGTGGCAGGGCAGGGGGCAGACACACTGCGGCAGGGCAGTGGGCAGACACACTGCGGCAGCGCAGAAGGCAGACACACTGTAATAGGGCAGAGGGCAGACACACTGTGGCAGGGCAGGGGGCAGACACACTGTAATAGGGCAGGGGCAGACACACTGTAATAGGGCAGGGGGCAGACACACTGTAATAGGGTAGGGGGCAGACACACTGTAATAGGGCAGGGGGCAGACACACTGCGGCAGGGCAGGGGGCAGACACACTGCGGCAGGGCAGGGGGCAGACACACTGTAATAGGGCAGAGGGCAGACACACTGTGGCAGGGCAGGGGGCAGACACACTGTAATAGGGCAGGGGCAGACACACTGTAATAGGGCAGGGGGCAGACACCCTGTAATAGGGCAGGGGGCAGACACACTGTAATAGGGTAAGGGGCAGACACACTGCGGCACGGCAGGGTCAGACACACTGTGGCAGGGTGGGGGGCAGACACACTGTAATAGGGCAGGGGGCAGACACACTGCGGCACGGCAGGGGGCAGACACACTGTAGCAGGGCAGGGGGCAGACACACTGCGGCAGGGCAGGGGGCAGACACACTGTGGCAGGGCAGGGGGCAGACACACTGCGGCAGGGCAGGAGGCAGACACACTGTAGCAGGGCAGGGGGCAGACACACTGTGGCAGGGCAGGGGGCAGACACACTGTGGCAGGGCAGGAGGCAGACACACTGTAGCAGGGCAGGGGGCAGACACACTGTGGCACGGCAGGGTCAGACACACTGTGGCAGGGCGGGGGGCAGACACACTGTAATAGGGCAGGGGGCAGACACACTGCGGCAGGGCAGGGGGCAGACACACTGTAGCAGGGCAGGGGGCAAACACACTGCGGCAGGGCAGGGGGCAGACACACTGTAGCAGGGCAGGTGGCAGACACGCTGTAATAGGGCAGGGGGCAGACACACTGCGGCACGGCAGGCGGCAGACACACTGTAATAGGTCAGGGGGCAGACACACTGTGGCAGGGCGGGGGGCAGACACACTGTAATAGGGTAAGGGGCAGACACACTGCGGCACGGCAGGGTCAGACACACTGTGGCAGGGTGGGGGGCAGACACACTGTAATAGGGCAGGGGGCAGACACACTGCGGCACGGCAGGGGGCAGACACACTGTAGCAGGGCAGGGGGCAGACACACTGCGGCAGGGCAGGGGGCAAACACACTGTAATAGGGCAGGGGGCAGACACACTGTAATAAGGCAGGGGGTAGACACAGTGCGGCAGGGCAGGAGGCAGACACACTGCAGCACGGCAGGGGGCAGACACACGGCGGCACGGCAGGGGGCAGACACACTGTGGCAGGGCAGGGGGCAGACACACTGTAATAGTGCAGGGGCAGACACACTGTGGCAGGGCAGGGGGCAGACACACTGTGGCAGGGCAGGGGGCAGACACACTGTGGCAGGGCAGGGGGCAGACACACTGCGGCAGGGCAGTGGGCAGGCACACTGCGGCAGGGCAGGGGGCAGACACACTGTAATAGGACAGGGGGCAGACACACTGCGGCAGGGCAGGTGGCAGACACACTGCGGCAGGGCAGGGGGCAGACACACTGTAATAGGGCAGGGGCAGACACACTGTAGCCGGGCAGGGGGCAGACACACAGTAGCAGGGCAGTGGGCAGACACGCTGCGGCAGGGCAGGGGGCAGACGCACTGTAGCCGGGCAGGGGGCAGACACACTGTAGCAGGGCAGGGGGCAGACACACTGCGGCAGGGCAGGGGGCAGACACACTGCGGCAGGGCAGGGGGCAGACACACCGCGGCAGGGCAGGAGGTAGACACACTGTAATAGGGCAGGGGGCAGACACACTGTAGCAGGGCAGGAGGCAGACACACTGTAGCAGGGCAGGAGGTAGACACACTGTAATAGGGCAGGGGGCAGACACACTGTGGCAGGGCAGGGGGCAGACACACTGCGGCAGGGCAGGGTGCAGACACACTGTTGCAGGGCAGGGGGCAGACACACTGTGGCATGGCAGGGGGCAGAGACAGTGCGGCAGGGCAGGGGCAGACACACTGTAGCAGGGCAGGGGGCAGACACACTCTAATAGGGCAGGGGGCAGACACACTGTAATAGGGCAGGGGGCAGACACACTGTAATAGGGCAGGGGGCAGACACACTGTAATAGGGCAGGGGGCAGACACACTAATAGGGGGCAGATAGACTGTGGTGAGGCAGGTGGGCAAGCATGCTGTGGCAGGGCAGGGGAGTGCAAGGGTGGGGGGGGGGGTGCAAACACATTGTGACAGGACGGGGTGAAACCCTTTTCCCCTGCCATTCTTTCCCCTCCCCTCTGCCACTCCCACCACTTCTGCCACACCCCCCCTTTCCGTCCACACCACCAGGGTGATCAATTTCTCCCCAGCGACTCTGTCCACCCCTCATTATTTTGAACACCTCCGTCAAATCAGCTCTTAATCTTCTCTGGAGAACAAACCCAGCTTCTCCTATATATCCATAATCACGGTATAATCTGAATTCAAATGCACACATTCTTGCTTTGTCACTATTGAGTAATGCAGAAAAATGAAGCTGTTAGGCTGCAGGAGTTGCTCTTACAGTCAGAGTCAGCAAACACAATGCAGGGGTTCTTCCCGCCCAGCTCCAGCGTCAATCTCTTCAGGTTACTTTTGGAGGCTGCTTCACTGATGGACTTTCCAACCTGACAACACAGCAACACACACGGGTTTGAGAACTGCAGAGAAACCTACCTTCTCACTCGGAATACATCATCACATTGGACTTGAAAACTATTAATGAGCTTAAACTGGACCCTGTCCACATATGGACGCAGAACTGTGGTAGTGCAGAAATATTCCCACGTAATAACCTCGAGCTCCAATAATACCAGTGTGTGTCTCTCTCTAACATCCAGCACCCTGCAGATTGGAAGAAAACTTTCTGAGGGACTTTATCACCCCCCCCTCCCTTCCCCAACACCGCCACCATCAACAGTTTTGATGTTGAGTTGTTGGGCGGGGTAGCTTATTAAATCCAGCAGGCATTCTTCCTGTTCACCCCCTCACACACCCCTGCCCCCACTAACGTTTTAACCTGGGGTCAGCAATTCTAGTGCTTTGTACAGTTTACCCCATTGGAAAACCTAGCAGATGGACATCAATGCGGAGATATATAAAGTCATCCATTTTGGATGTGAGAAAGAGAATTGCAATATGATTTTATTAATGACTAAAGGTTTGAAACATGGGCGTACTAGGCGAAACTCAATTACTCTCACACAACAAACACTAAAAACTAGTGAACAAATACATAATGTGACCAAAAGGTTGAATGGAATGCCAGCATTTATCTCGAGGAGCGTTGGGATACAAAATGATGGATGTTACAACAGTGTTTTCTTGAGGATAAGAGATTGAGAAGGGGATTAAATCAAGAAGCTGAAAATGATAAAGGAATTCAAGAGCATAGATATCAAAAAACTCAAGAAACTCACATCTAGAAATAATGTGGAAATGCCACATCTCCATTGGGCTGCACGGTAGCATTGTGGATAGCACAATTGCTTCACAGCTCCAGGGTCCCGGGTTTGATTCCGGCTTGGGTCACTGTCTGTGCGGAGTCTGCACATCCTCCCCGTGTGTGCGTGGATTTCCTCCGGGTGCTCCGGTTTCCTCCCACAGTCCAAAGATGTGCAGGTTAGGTGGATTGGCCATGATAAAATGCCCTTAGTGTCAAAAATTGCCCTTGGTGTTGGGTGGGGTTACTGGGTTATGGGGATAGGGTGGAGGTGTTGACCGTGGGTAGGGTGCTCTTTCCAAGAGCCAGTGCAGACTCAATGGGCCAAATGGCCTCCTTCTGCACTGTAAATTCTATGATGCTGGCATTGGACTGGGGTGATCACAGTAAGAAGTCTTACAACACTAGGTTAAAGTCTATCAGGTTTGTTTCGAATCACTAGCTTTCGGAGCACAGCTCCTTCATCAGGTGAATGAAGAGGTGGGTTCCGGAAACATATGTACAGACAAAGTCAAAGATGCAAGACGATACTTTGAATGCAAGTCTTTGCAGGTAATTAAGTCTTTACAGGCCCAGATGGAGGAACTGGAGAGAGGGATAATCACAGGTTAAAGAGGCTAAAGAGGTGTGAATTGTCTCAAGCCAGGGCAGTTGGTAGGATTTAGAAATAAGAGGGCCTAATTGTAAAATTGCATCCAGGCTATTTAGGATATTAGTGATTTGCATGAAGGGACATTGAGTATAAGTATTGGCAAGTCATGCTGTAGCTCTACAGAACCTTGGACCACATTTGGGATATTGCGTACAATTCTGGTCACCACACTATCAGAAGGATGCGGATGCTTTGGAGAGGGTCCAGAAGAGGTTTACCAGTATATTGTCTGGTCTGGAGGGTATTAGCTATGAGGAGGGGTTGGATATACTTGGATTGTTTTCAATGGAATAATGGAGGTTGAGGGGCGACCTGATAGAGATTTACAAAATTATGAGTGACATGGACAGAGTGGATAGTCAGATGCTTTTTTTCCAGGGTAGAAAAGCCAATTACTAGGGACATAGGTCTAAGATGCGAGGAGGAAAGTTTAGAGGAGATGTGCAAGGCAGGGTTTTTACACGGAGGATGGTGAGTGCCTGGAACTCACAACCGGAGGAGGTGGTGGAAGCAGATAAGATAGCGACGTTTAAGAGGCATCTTAACGAATACGTGAATAGGATTGGAATTGAGGGTTACGGACTCCGGAAGTTCAGAAAGTTTTCAGTTTAGACAAGCTTCATGATTGGTCCAGGTTTGGAAGGCTGAAGGGCCTGTTCGTGTGCTGTACCTTTCTTTGTTTTGTTCAATAGTACTGAAGAATCGTGCTCCAGTACAGCACCCCTAGCTAAGTTGCTCCAGTACAGCTACAACACTGGCATCTACCCGGCACTGGCATCAACCCGGCAATGGTGGAAATTGCCCAAGTGTGTCCTGTACACAAAAAACAGGACAGATCCAACCAGGCCAATTACTGCCTCATCAATCTACTCTCCATCTTCAGTAAAGTGAGGGAAGGTGTCGTCGACGGCACTATCAAGCGACCCGTACTTATCAATAGCCTGCTCACAGATGCTCAGTTTGAGTTGCGCTAGGGTCACTCAGCTCCTGACCCCATTACAGCTTTGATTCAAAGATGGACAAAAGAGCTGAACTTCAGAGGTGAAGTGAGAGTGACTGCCCTTGACATCAAAGCAAAATTTGACTGAGTACGGCATTAAGGAGCCCTAGCAAAACTGGAGTCAATGGGAATCAGGGGAAACTCTCCGCTGGTTGGAGTCATACTTATACAAAGAAAGATGGTTGCGGTTGGAGGTCAATGATCTCAAACAGGAGTTCTTCAGGGTACTGTCCTAGGCCCAACCATCTTCAGCTGCTCCATCAATGGTCTTTTCTGCATCATAAAGGTCAGAAGTGGGGATGTTCACTGGTGATTGCAAAATGTTCAGCACCATTCGCGACTCCTCAGATACTGAACATTTGCGCCACTCAAGTGCCAGGCAATGACTATCCCTCCAACAAGAGAGAATTTAACAATCACCCTTTGATATGCAATGGCATTACCATCATTGAATCCCCCAGAATCAATATCCTGGGGATTACCAATGACCAGAAACTGAACTGGACTAGCCATATAAATACAATGGCTACAAGAGCAGGTTAGTGGTTGCGAATTTTGCAGTGAAACACCTCCTGACTCCCAAAAGCCGGCCCACCATCTACAAGACACAAGTCAGGAGTATGATGGCTTATTATATAGGCTTGGCCGAAAGCCCAGAGATTCATTACTCTCTGAACCCCAGAGAAAACATTGTTTGATTGACAGCCCTGGCTCTCTGATCGCTGCGATCAGTTTCACAGTGTTGCTTATTAGTAAACCTATAAGCAGCAAAGCAGCGGGAGAGCAGCAGCCTGTGATTGGAGCAGAGCCCCTTTCAGAATCTTCAATTCAATTTACCATCTATCTGGTAATCTGAACAGTGGCTCTGGGGCCACAATCTAGCCCGAGACCCAATGGGTTGGACAAGCCTGCTTTAAAGGATCTGGATGATTGAAACCTTTGTTACTTTGCAATGAAAGTACTTCCTTTTAAAAATAGTGCAAAGGAATAGATGAAATAAAGCTTTTTTTATATACATCCTGCTAACATATGGTCCATTGGGCCTATATTGTGCATAATGGATCCATGGGCATGGCAGTGCCTTATCTTGGTATAGGAAGCATGAGAGGCCATAGGGTATGCGTGGGGGCCCTTATCTTGGCATGGAGTCATGAGGAGGACCTTTGGAACTCACCTCTTAAAAAGGCCCCTTCCTGCCAACTCGGGGTCGCGACTCCCAAGGAGCCATGCGGGATTCTCCGCTGGCGGGATGCTCCGATTTGCTGGCAGCCCGGGGGAAACCCCATTGACTAGCCGATGTAACGGTGCATCCCGCCGGTGGGGTGAGGCAGAAATATGGCACGGCGGGGCGGAGAATCCAGCCCACGGTCCAACTCTATCAAAACTGCAGGAAGAGGAGAATATTCCCGCCATGTAGCCGGCCAGGGTAGGGAGTGCGAGGTGCGTGCTTTTGACAGAAACTACTTTGCATCCTTTAAAAGCACACTCGAAAATCAGATAGCCCGGGAATGAGTCAGGAATGCTAAGATCGGGACCCACTGCCATTTTTAAAGGGTTCCTGAGTCACCTTGACTCTGAAAATTCAGTCCAAAGTTGTCGAGATTGCAGATCAGACAAATAATTGCACAGAATTGAGAGAATTCAAGGAATTGGAAAAGAGCGGTAGAGGCTGGAGGAAGGCCTCTACACTGCTTAGTCAGATGCCTAAGAACAAATGCACAAACAGGAAAGCCTAGCAGGTGGCTGCAGTTGGAAAGTACGTCAATGAAAGTTGCCAGAACAGACTCTGAGGATCGCTATGTATCTTTGCCCTAAAGCAAGCAGGAAAATTAGACTTTGCAGATTTCAAAGCCAATCGTAGATGGTGTACCTGGTGTATGAAGAGAAACAATTTTGTACTGAGACAGAAGACTAAACTTTCACAGGGTCTCCCAGCAGAACTTGATGACAGGATATTGCATTTAAGTGATTTATAATCAAACATTGACAAAAGAATCGATCCAGATTGGCCTGTATTGGTTCATGGATGAGACACGCTCGGGTTTTGACATGTCATCCAGCCAAATGGTGAGCAAAGTTGGAGAGAAAACAGTGTTAGTGAAGGCAAGTGACCATGAAAAGCTTAGATTCTGAGTTCTGCTGTCATGTATGTTTGACGGGAACAAGGTTTTAAGCCAATGGTGAAATTCAAGAGAAAACCCCTCCAAAAACACCAATTTCTAAAAGGAGTAATTATTCATGTTCGCAATACAGGATGGATGTTGGTTTAAAAAGATGTGAATGCAAGTTTAGAGTTTCCGACCAGAAGGATTACGCAAAATAAAAGTCTTCTCATCTGGGACATGTTCAGACTACACCTTATCAATGCTGTTATTGCTGAAGTTAGATTGTAAGATAAGTGAGAAGTGCAGCAATTCCCGGTGGTCTAGCCAGCCTTGTATAGCCATTGGGTGTGTCTCTAAGTTAGCTCTTCAAGAACAGCATGTAAAAAAAGTGTAAGCACTGGCTGATCGGAAGAGAGGTGACATTCACCAAGGGAGGCTGTATACTTGCTCTGACATTAGCGTTATGGAGGCCTGGGATGAAATCAGAACAGAGGATGCTATCAAATTGTTCAAGAAATTTAGGATAGCCAATGCACTTGATGGCACAAAAGATGATTATTTCTGGAATGACACGGTCAATTATGACATAACTGATGATGAGGATGTTGATAATCCCTACAATTATTCCATTCAAGAAGCAGATTGGGATGGGTTTTTGGATCTGAAGACAAGGAGGTGGGTAATTTCTGTGGACATTAATACACAGGATAGGTGCTTGATGGCTGGTGCAGACATGATGGGCTGAAGGGCCTCTTTCTGTGCTGTAAAACTCTGAGATTCAGTGTGTGCTCTGCCTCCAAGAAGTATTCATTATTGCATAATGCAAATGCAGAGTGAGATGTTATAAACTTTTATATATCGGCCTTGTTTTGATGAATTTAGTATAGAAATTGATATCTGCTTCCATGGTGATTATTTATTTCTAAGTAAAAATTAAATAACGGAAATACTTTTGGCTCTATTTTGGGGGTGGGGGTTGGCGGGAACAGTCTCTGACAGTCTGCAATGGTGAGGCAATGGGATAGGATGAATTTCACCCTCTCCAAAATTCTACGCCTATTAAAATCGACCCTCTACCTTTTGCCTAAAGATTCAGTCTTGGAAGCTTTACAAGGGTATATACGGTAGTAATTTTATGGTGCTGTCACTCAGGATGGTGTTCTTCACAGTGAACATGGAAAGTCCATTTGCGTTGGATGTAATTTGCAGTTGAAAGTTCTTGACAAGTTCCATTGGCATCGCGATTTTAGCTAAACAGTGAAATTGGTTTGGAAACTCTAAGTCGGTTTGGTTAATACCCAGCTCCGGTTACAGAACGCTCCACAGAAAAAGTCACAGCTGGCAATGCATCTCTCTGCACCTGGGTAATGCCTCATTCCACACACTACCCTCACATGTACCTCTGTCCGGGGCAAGGTTGAGAAGATGCACGCCTCCTCATTTACAGCAGATTCTTGTCACAGAATGAAAATCTTTACTGTATCCAAACACAATCAGAATAATGAGGCAATATCATTACCTCAGTGGAACCAGTGAATGCAACTTTATCAATGTCCTTGTGACACGCGATCGCTGCCCCGGCAGTGGGTCCAAATCCGGGGACAATATTCACCACACCTGGGGGGATTGGGATCTGAAAATCACAAAATGGTGAGTCATACTTTAACAGATTGAAATGTTGAACCCTTCCCAGTCTCGAGCATGAAGCAAAATTTCAAAACGGTTTCTGTGCGACACACACAAATGAAATTACAAGCATTATCGGATTATTAGTTTCTGACAGGGAGCTTTCCCATCAGAAATTTGGGCTCACGCTGGGCGGAGATCTTCCAAACCATCGAACTGATATACAGTACAGATGGGAGCTTACCCATTATCAGAACAGAGTTGGAGGGTTAGCCCAGTAATACCAAACAGATGGAATAAAGTTTCTGTATTATATCAGTTGGGAGTTTGATGGGACATTCTCCACTTTTCTGGAAGGTGGTGGTGACCACAATAATACTTAAGAAGAATGACACCATTTTGGACAGAGCTGTTTGTTTGATTGACCTCACTTCCACAAAATACATTATCCACCTCACCGTGCAGTAGAACAGGATTTGGACCCTTTTTGACAGGAGATTATGTAAGGGGCAAACTGTAGCCATGTGGCTGCTGAACATACAATCCACAGGGGATGCAGTGTGGCAACTTGTCAAAGCTACTTCAGTTTCAGCTCCTTGTGACCTCTACCACAGAGAAGGACGGACACTATGATGCTGTGACAACAGCACCCCCTGCAGGGTTTGCCCCAAGTCACACTCCATCAGACAGGGACATTTTTTTCCTGTCCCATCACCATTGGTGGATCCAAATTCTAGAACTGCCTCACGAGCAGCATTGTGGGAGTGCCAAAAGCACATGGACAATGGCGGTTCGAGCTGGCAGCTGCCCACCACTGTTGCAAGGTAAATAGGGATGGGTAATAAATGCTGGCCTAACCTGCAGTGTTCACTGTAATGATGAATTTCACAGACTGAACACAAAAAGGATTTGCTAGTAAGAGTTGTTCAGCAGCCACATGGCTGCAGTTTGCCCCTTACATATCTCCTGTCAAAGAGGGCCCGCCCCCAGCTGCTTTGCTCCGAGTCCCAATTGGTCCCCCCAGGCCACGTGACGCTTAATCTGCTGTTACCCTTAAAGGGACACTCACCACATCCCAATGACAAAACAAAATTCATCACTGCTGCATGCGTCATTGCCAGGTAATAGAATTGGCAATAATCATGAACATTAGAAAACAGGATGTGGAATCAAAGATGCTTACAGCAGAATAGGAGGCCATTCAACCTAATGTGCCATGCTAACACTTTACAAGAGCAACTCCATTGTCCCAATTTGTCCTGGTAGCTTTGCATGTTTCTGAGCTTCAAATATTTGCCCAGGTTTTCTCTAAAGGTCGCAGTAATTTCTGCCTGACAACTCCTTGTGGAAAATTGTCCCATGCTCCGGGAACTGTATTTAAATACATTCCCTAAAAGTCTCTTCTCAGAATCTGAACAATCATTTGACAAATTCATCCATCATCAATGGCTCCTCCACCAGAGGAAAAATTATTCTTATTTATGCTATCAATCCTCGATCCAGTCTCCCCTGAGCTTCAATGGGAGTAGTCTCAGTATCGCTAGTTTCTCCTTATACTATACATTCCACCCCAGCATCACCCTGCTGAATTTACACTGTACACTCTCTCTGGGTTTAATCATCCTGCTGAATCTACATTGTACACTCTCTATGGATTTAATCATCCATCTGAATCTACACTGTACACTCTCTATGGGATTAATCATCCAGCTGAATCTACTGTACACTCTCTAAGGGTTTAATCACCTGGCTGAATTTACACTGTACCCTCTCTATGGGTTTAATCACCTTGCTGAATTTACACTATACACTCTCTATGGGTTTAATCACCTTGCTGAATTTACACTATACACTCTCTATGGGTTTAATCACCTTGCTGAATTTACACTGTACACTCTCTATGGGTTTAATCACCTTGCTGAATTTACACTGTACACTCTCTATGCGTTTAATCATCCTGCTGAATCTACATTGTATGCTCTCTATGAATGAATCAATTCATCATTAAACTGAATCTATACTGTACAGACCGTGTGAATTAATTTTTAACTCGCTGAGATGAGCAGTGCCTGAAACCCACTGTATTTTGCCAAAAATTGTGAACGTTATTGAAGCTAAAACTGTGAGTTAGTGTTGAACATGTTAAGGCAGGAGAAAAACTGTCGCCTATCTTACTTTGAACATGAACCCAGGAATAATTGGGAATCACGTCACCACATTTAACGAGTAAGATGATAATGCAAAATAGATTGTCAACAGGATGTGACTGGGGGCTGGGGACATCAGTCACGCTCGTGAAGCACTCGATGGGGACTGTAACAAATGTGAACCCATGGGTGCAAAAAAATCGAGGGAGAGGTTAGTGGGGGGGGGGGGGGGCAGAGATTTTTTTTGTTCATTTACGTGATGTGAGCATTGCTAGCTAGGCCAGTATGTATTGCCCATCCCTAACTTCCCTTGAGGTGGTGGTGAGTTGCCTTCATGAATTGCTGTAGTCCCTGTAGTGTAGATACACCCACTGTGCTGTTAGTGAGGGAGTTACATGATTTTCACCTAACGACAGTGAAGAAACAGCAATATATTTCCAGGTTAGGTTGTGAGTGGTTTGGAGGGTGACGCACTATCAATTACGACGAGATGAGAGTAGAGAGTAATCGAGGCCTTATTAAGCAGAGATGTGGGTTTTCCGCTCCCGATAAAAATCGGGATGGCCGTCGTGAAATCGGCCGAGGTTCACGACGGCCTCGGGGCCCGCTCCCCGCACCTAATTCACCCCCACCCGGAGGGCTAGGAGCGGGCCCCCGTCGTTCCCGGCCGTGACCTCGTCGCGCCGGAAATGACGCGCAAAACGGCGCATTTGTGAGGTCATCCGCGCATGCGTGGGTTGCCGGCTCCAACCCGCGCATGCGCGGATGACTTCATCGCGCAGATGCGCAGTGGCCGTCTTTCTCCTCAGCCGCCTGGCAAGACGTGGCGGCTTGATCTTGCCGGGCAGCGGAGGGGAAAGAGTGCTTCTGTTTTGGATGCTGGCCCAACGATTGGTGGGCACCGATCGCGGCTCTGTCCCCTCCCGAGCACATTCGTGGTGCTCCCGTGCCAATCCGGCCCCTAGATGCCCCAAACGGGCATCTGCCGCCCGTTTCACGAATGCAGCGAGGTGTGGTTGCTGCCCTGGTGAAACAAGCGTGAAGGGCCGGCTGCTCGGCCCATCGGGCTCGGAGAATCGCGGTTCGCCATGAAAAACGACGAGCGCCCATTTTTCAGAGCGGTGGGGGGGGGGGGGGGGGGGGGGGGGGCGGGGGGAGAATCGCTGGGGGCGCCAGGGGGCGTAAAAAATGAATAATGGTGGGAGGCCCTCTCGCGAATCTCCCACACTGCGTGGGGAGCGGAGAATTCCGCCCGTGTTGCCTCCTGCAGCTGTTACCAGAATGGGAGCAGCTCGGTGAGCCCACACATTTATACTCCGCCTTCTGGGTGGAACCAGCAGGCAGGGATCTACCCCCGTACCTGTAGTACAGGAGCCTTACCGTATTACCTCTAATACACGTTTTATACAAACAGTGGTGACTACCACATTCACCCCCTGTTAAAAAAGAGTCCAGCGGGGGTGGTAGAAAAACTATTTACAAGTATGTGAGAATTTAAAGTTTACAGTCTTTGGAAAATTTACAAATTTAGCCGGTCGGGTGCCTTGATCCTCTGCTGTGAGCGCCGCAGTCCCAGTGATGATGCAGGCGCCGGCTTGGTCGCCTGTGACTCCGGGAGTGTGTTGTCCTCATCTTCATCCCCGGGTGGAACCAGTGGGAGGATGGATCGTTCTGGGGCGGGCCTGTAGTGAGGTGCGCTGGGGGGAGGGTGGGTGGCACCAGGGCAATCGGAGAGGGGGGGTGTCGAGTGGTGTGGGTCGTGGGTGGGGATTTAGCTGCTGTCAGGTCCCTGAGGGAGACTGTGTCCTGGCGGCCGTCAGGGTAGGCGTACTGCGGGTTCGCATGCAGCAGCTGTACCCTTTCGACCAACGAGTCTGCCTTGTAGATCCGCATGTGTATGCGGAGGAGGACGGGTCCTGGAGCTGCCAGCCACGTTGGGAGCAAAACCCCGGAGGTGGACTTCCGAGAGAAGGCAAGGAGACGGTCATGGGGGGGTTTCATTAGTCGCAGTGCAGAGAGTAGCGATCGGATGGAGTGGAGCGCGTCGAGGAGGACCTCCTGCCGGGAGACCGGGAGATTTTTAGACCGCAGGGCCAGCAGGACAGCCTTCCAGACCGTCCCATGAAAATGAAATGAAAAAAAATGAAAATCGCTTATTGTCACAAGTAGGCTTCAATGAAGTTACTGTGAAAAGCCCCCAGTCGCCACATTCCGGCGCCTGTTCGGGGAGGCTGGTACGGGTACATTCTCCCTCTCCACCTGTCCATTTCCCCGGAGGTTGTAGCTGGTGGTCCTGCTCGAGGCAATGCCCTTGCTGAGCAGGAACTGACGCAGCTCACCACTCATAAAGGTGGAGCCCTGGTCGCTGTGGACGTAAGCGGGGAAACCGAACAGGGGGAAGATGCTGTTGAGCGCTTTAATGACCGTGGCAGAAGTCATATCAGGGCATGGAATGGTGAAGGGCAATCTGGAGTATTCATCGACCACATTCAGGAAGTACGTGGTTCAGTCAGTGGAGGGGAGCAGCCCTTTGAAGTCCATGCTGAGACGTTCAAATGTGCGCGCGATCTGGCCGGTAGAAGTGCGGTTTGCACTCCGCACAGACTTGGCTGTCTGTGGTGATAGCCCTGAGCTCCGCAATGGAGTAGGGCAGGTTGCAGGCCTTTATGAAGTGAAAGAACCGGGTGATCCCCGGGTGACAGAGACCATCGTGTAGGGCCCAGAGTCGGTCTACTTGTGCGCTGGCGCATGTACCTCGGGATAGGGCGTCTGGGGGCTCGCTGAGCTTACCGGGGCAATACAAAATCTCGTACTTGTAGGTGGAGAGCTCGATCCTCCACCTTAAGATTTTATCATTGTTGATCTTGCCCCGCTGCGTATTATTAAACATGAAGGTAACCAACCGTTGGTCAGTGAGGAGAGTGAATCTCCTGGCGGCCAGGTAATGCCTCCAATGCCGCACAGCTTCTACAATGGCTTGGGCCTCTTTTTTGACGGAGGAGTGCCGAATTTTGGAGGCATGGAGGGCGCGTGAAAAGAATGTCACTAGTCTGCCGGCCTGGTTGAGGGTGGCAGCCAGAGCGACGTCTGATGCATCGCTCTCGCCCTGAAAGGGGAGGGTCTCGTCGACCGCATGCATCGTGGCCTTGGCAATGTCAGCCTTGATACAGTTGAAGGCCTGGCGAGCCTCAGCCATCAGAGGGAAAACAGTGGAGTGGATGAGTGGGTGGGCCTTGTCCGCATAGTTACCCCCACTGGGCGTAATAGGAGAAAACCCCAGGCATCTTTTGAGGGCCTTGGGGCAGTGGGAGAGTGGGAGTTCTATGAGGGGGCGCATGCGGTCGGGGTTGGGCCCTAGAACTCCATTTTCCACAACATAGCCAAGGATGGCTAAGCGGTTGGTGCGGAACAGGCATTTCTCCTTATTGTATGTGAGGTTCAGGAGTTTGGTGATGTGGGGAAATTTGAAAAGGTTAGCGTCGTGGTCCTGCTGGTCGTGGCCACAGATGGTGATGTTATCTAGGTACGGGAAGGTGGTCCGCAGCCCGTACCGGCCAACCATTCGGTCCATCTCAAGTTGGAAGACCGAGACCCCGTTAATGACGCCGAAGGGAACCCTAAGGAAGTGGTAAAGGCGGCCGTCTGCTTCAAACGCAGTGTACTGGCGGCCCGTCTTGCGGATGGGGAGCTGGTGGTAGGCAGATTTCAGGTCCACTTTGGAAAAGACGCGGTACTGTGCAATCTGATTGACCATATCAGATATGCGTGGGACGGGGTACGCATCGAGCTGCGTGTACCGATTGATGGCCTGACTGTAGTCAATTACCATCCTGTGTTTCTCCCCAGTCTTAACTACTACCACTTGGGCTCTCCAAGGGCTGTTGCTGGCTTCGATGATGCCTTCCCGCAGCAGCCGCTGGACCTCCGACCTGATGAAGGTCCTGTCCTGGGCACTGTACCGTCTGCTCCTGGTGGCGACGGGTTTGCAAACCGGGGTGAGGTTTGCAAACAGGGAAGGTGGGTCGACCTTAAGGGTCGTGAGGCCGCAGACGGTGAGGGGTGGTAGGGGTCCGCCGAATTTTAGAGTTAGGCTTTGGAGGTTGCACTGGAAGTCCAGGCCGAGTAACAGGGCAGCGCAGAGGTTGGGGAGGACGTAGAGTCGGAAGTTAGAACATAGAACATAGAACAGTGCAGCACAGAACAGGCCCTTCGGCCCTCGATGTTGTGCCGAGCAATGATGCTGAAATCTATGCCCTGGATGGTGAGGGTGACGATGCAGTACCCCCCGGATTTCCACGGAGTGGGATCCGGAGTCCAGAGAGATTCTTTGGGTAATGGGGTGTACCGTGAGGGAGCAGCGCCTTACCGTAGCGGGGTGGGTGAAGCTTTCCATGCTCCCGGAGTCCAGAAGGCAGGATTTCTCGTGCCCATCGACTTTCACCGTTGTTGTCACGGTTGCGTGTTTGTGCGGCTGGGACTGGTCGAGCGTAATGGAGGCGATCTGTAGCTGGTGTTGGTAGGCCCCAGGCTGGTCGGCGGTGGTGGCAGGCGATGAGCGGCCAGATGATGTGTTCGACGAGCAGGGGTCCTGAGGTGCCGTCCAAAATGGCGCTGAAGATGGTGGCGCCCAAGGGCCGCACGTGTTCTGCTGGGAGGAAGATGGCGGAGCCCACGGGCTGCACGAGGGCTGTGGGGACGAAAATGGCGGCGCCTACGGGTCGCACATCGGGGGTGCGGGAACAATGAGCCTGGATACGGCGGCGACCGATCGGGCCTGGCAGACCGCAGCGAAATGTCCCTTCTTCCCGCAGGCCTTGCAGATTGCGCTCCGAGCCCTGCAGCGCTGCCGGGGGTGCTTTGTCTGGTCGCAGAAGTAGCAATTGGGCCCTCTCCTGCTGACGTGTCTGCCTTTCAGGACACTGACTTTAGGACGCAGCTCTTCGCCATTATTAACCAATACCACAACGTCTTCGAGGGCATGCGCACGCTCACGTACACCTACAAGATTTTATTGAAACTGAATGCCATGCCTGTGGTGCACGCACCTCGCAGGGTCCCAGCACCCCTTAAGGCAGCAGCTGCAGGGACCTCCAGGACCAAGGAGTGATTTCCAGGGTCACAGAACCAACCGACTGGGTCAGTTCCATGGTATGTGTAAAAAAAACATCCGGCGAACTGAGAATATGCATTGATCCCAAAGATCTCAACCGCAATATTATGAGAGAGCATTATTGCATTCCTAAGCGCGAAGAGCTCACATGTGAGATGGCTCGCGCCAAGTTCTTTACCAAACTCGACGCCTCAAAGGAATTCTGGCAAATACAGCTCGATTAATCCAGCAGGAAACTCTGCACGTTTAATACCCCCTTTGGAAGATATTGCCACAACAGGATGCTGTTTGGGATCATCTCTGCATCAAAAGTGTTCCATAGGATTATGGAACAGATGATGGAAGCTATTGAAGGCGTTCGCGTCTATGTCGATGACATAATAATTTTGGTCCATCACTCCGCAGGAGCATGTTAATTGCCTCCAGTGCGTCTTCAGACGGATACATGAGCATGGCCTCTGCCTCAAAAGGGCCAAATGCTCCTTTGGTCAGACTGAGATTAAATTCCCCGGAGACCACATCTCCCAATTGGGTGTGCAGCCGGATGCGGACAAGGTAGCTGCCATCAAGGTTATGAAGACACCGGAGGACAAGAACGCTGTCCTCCGCTTTTTGGGCATGGTCAACTTCTTAGGGAAATTCATCCCTAACCTCGCCTCTCATATCACGGCTCTCAGGAACCTGGTCAGGAAGACAACAGACTTCCAATGGCTCCCTGCCCACGAACACAAATGGAGGGAACTCGAGGCAAAACTGACCAGGGCCCCCGTCTTAGCTTTTTTTGATCCGGCCAAGGAGACCAAAATCTCTACGGATGCCAGTCAATCCGGCATTGGAGCAGTGCTCCTTCAACGTGATGAGGCCTCGTCATGGGCCCCCGATGCATATGCATCGCGTGCGATGACCCCCACCGAGCAGCGCTACGCGCAGATTGAAAAGGAGTGCCTGGGCCTTCTGACCGGTGTCATTAAATTCCATGATTATGTCTACGGACTCCCTCAGTTCACCGTCGAGACAGACCATTGACCGCTGGTCAATATCATACATAAAGACTTGAACGACATGACGCCTCGCCTCCAGCGTATTCTTCTCAAGCTCCGGCGATACGACTTCCAGCTGGTATACACCCCAGGCAAGGACCTCATCGTTGCTGACGCTCTCTCCAGGTCAGTCACCACTCCATACGACCCAGCGGGATTTGTCTGCCAGGTTGACGCCCATGTGGCATTCACTGCCTCCAATCTACCTGCCTCGGATGAATTCCTCGTCCAAATTTGTCGCGAGACGGCTGCCGACCCTTTTCTCCAGCGTGTCATGCTCCACCTAACGGATGGGTGGCTCAAGGGCCAATGCCCTCAATTCTATAATGTCAGAGATGAATTGGCGGTAGTAGACGGGGTTCATCTAAAACTGGACCTCATTGTCATCCCGCATAGCATGTGCCAGCTTGTCCTGCAACAACTACACGAGGGCCACCTGGGCGTGGAGAAGTGCCGCCGAAGGGCCCGAGAGGCAGTGTACTGGCCTGGCATTAATGAGGACATAGCCAATGCAGTGCTCAACTGCCCCACTTGTCAGCAATTCCAGCCGGCCCAACCACGTGAAACCCTGCAGCCCCATGAGTTGGTCACGTCACCCTGGACCAAGGTGGGCATCGACCTGTTCCACGCGCTGGGTAGAGACTATGTCCTAACCGTGGGCTACTTTTCGAATTACCCGGAAGTGATACAGTTACACGACCTCACCTCGTCTGCCGTCATTCGTGCATGTAAAGAAACCTTTGCCCGATACGGCATCCACTCACGGTTATGTCCGACAATGGCCCCTGCTTCGCCAGCCAAGAATGGTCCAACATTGCCAGGCGGTACAATTTTGCCCATGTAACGTCCAGTCCCCTGTACCCCCAATCCAATGGCAAAGCAGAGAAGGGAGTACATATCGTCAAAAGGCTCCTTTGCAAGGCTGCCGATGCTGGGTCTGATTTTTACCTTGCCTTGCTGGCCTACTGCTCCGCCCCCCTGTTAACTGGCCTGTCGCTGGCCCAATTACTCATGAATCGCACCCTGAGGACGACGGTGCCGTCTATCCATGTCCCAGACCTCGACCACGTTCTGGTCCTTCGCCGGATGCAGCTGTCTCGTGCCCAGCACAAGGCGGCTTATGACTCCCGTGCAGCTGATCTCCCTGCTCTGGCTCCCGATGACAATGTCCGCGTCCATCTTCCGGGTGGTGGCTGGTCTGCAATCGCTGTTGTCCTTCGGCAGGTGGCCCCCCGCTCGTTCCTGGTTCGTCTACCAGATGGCTCTCTTATGCGCCGCAATCGACACGCCCTTCGTCTCGTTCCGTGCCCGCCACATGATCTTCAGGTCTCGCCTCGCCGTCATGATGACCCTGCCATGGACTATGCAGAGCTCCCTGTCACCCTGCCTCCCCCTGACTCTGATGCAGTTCAGCCCGCTCCTGAACCGGTGGCTCTCGACCCACCCTTGAGGCGGTCAACCAGAATTCGTCGCCCACCTCAAAGACTAAATTTATGAACTTTTAGAATTTAGGGATTCTCTGAATTGTTTTGTTGCTTTGTTTAATCATTTCCCTGGTTTGTATATAATGTTGCTCCAGTTACTCTTTTGTTGCATACTGTTTATCTGCACCGGACACCTTCCCATGTAAATAGCCTAGTTCTTATTTACATAGTCTGGTAAATATGTCTTCGCACTCCACACGTAGTTAGGAACATTCTCACCACACATTATTTGTTGCCACAAACATCCATTTTTTGTAAAAGGGAGGATGTCATAATATACACCAGTATATCATGGTGCAGACACACACACTGATTGACACACAGCAAGACCAATCAACACACACAACACCGCAGCCAATCACCAGTTAGAGCACGCTCACTATAAAGACAGAGGGCATCGGTTTTCCCGCTCATTCGGGATGCAGCCTCTCAGAAGGACAGAGCTCACAGCTTGCAGCACAGATCTTCACCATGTGCTGAGTGCATAGACTGGTTAGGAAAGGTATAGGTCTTTAGTTTAAACTAACATAGTGTCGACCCACAGTGAAAGTATGTTCAACAGAAATTTCAACAGAAATAGTGTTGTACTATTTCAAGTGTTGGTAGCCTGTATGTGTTACTGCTGAGGTAAATGCAGTCTCCACAGATCCAAAGTACCCAACACATCAGTTTTCATATCTCGTTCCCTATCTGCCTAATCTCCTCCAGCCGTCCAGCTCTCCGAGATAACGGCACTCTTCTAATTCCTCTCTTTTACAGACCCCCAATTTCAATTGCTCCAAGTTGATGGATAAGCAGTCAGCTGCATAGGCCTCAGGCTCCGGAATTCCAACTTTAAACCTCTACTGGCCTTTCCTCCATCGCAATGCCATGAAACGTGCCTGTTGACAAACGTTTTGTCTTATGTAGCTCACTGTTGAATTGTCTTTGTTAACCCCTGGGGACATGTTACTATGTTAACAGCGTTCTATAAATGCAAGTTATTGGTGGTGTCATTCAATCCTGGGGGTTCAGTGCTGGGGTTCCTGCGCTGAAATTAGGTGGAATTATGTTGTAAAATGTAGGATAATTTGAGCATGTGAAGTCTTGTCACCTCACTGCCCAATCCCTACTTCCCTGTCAACCTGTGTGACAGCTGTTCCTGGGTCATGACCAGGAGGATGCAGGCAGATCCGGGAAAGGGGCAGTAATGACCATGTCGAAACATGATGGACTGAGGTAGATTCCATCACTACCCTTACCCAGACCTCCCCCAATATTTATTTGTTGGAGAGCTCAATCTCCAGTGGGGAATCCTGTCTGATCTTTGGATCACTACTACACCCAGGCATGGTTCACCCAGCATGGTACTGCGCCCAGGCATGGTTCACCCAGCATGGTACTGCACCCATGCTGTTTCATCCAGCATGAAACTGCACCCATGCATTGTGCACCCAGCATGGTACTGCACCCAGGCATGGTTCACCCAGCATGGTACTGCACCCATGCTGTTTCACCCAGCATGAAACTGCACCCATGCATTGTGCACCCAGCATGGTACTGCACCCAGGCATGGTTCACCCAGCATGGTACTGCACCCATGCTGTTTCACCCAGCATGAAACTGCACCCATGCATTGTGCACCCAGCATGGTACTGCACCCAGGCATGGTTCACCCAGCATGGTACTGCACCCATGCTGTTTCACCCAGCATGAAACTGCACCCATGCATGGTGCACCCAGCATGGTACTGTACCCAGGCATGGTTCACCCAGCATGGTACTGCATCCATGCATGTTTCACCCAGCATGAAACTGCACCCATGCATGGTGCACCCAGCATGGTACTGCATCCATGCATGTTTCACCCAGCATGAAACTGCACCCATGCATGGTGCACCCAGGATGGTACTGCACCCATGCATGGTGTATCCAGCATGAAACTGCATCCACACATGGTGCACCCAGCATGGTACTGCACCAGTTGAAGCATGTATCAGGAATCAGACACAAGAGGGCACTGTTCCCATTAGTAGCCCTGTGAGTCCCAGAGACACACACACTCACATTCCCATGTGGGATCATCCACGAGGAGCTGGTATAATTCCCCCTGCTATCGCGATCTGTAAATGCAGGCTTCAACCAAATGTCAGAAATATTCCTTTTCTTCCTGGGCTCGACACAGGAATTTGTTGAAATAATTAGAAAAAGATGCCAACAGTATTTCATTAACCTGAAACCTGAGCTCAAAGGCATTTTCTGGAATTTCTTGTGCGACTTTTGACTTTATTTACTTTAGAAATGGAATAAACTGTGATAGCCCGCACGAGGACCAGAGGGAAATCGCCGATTGGCCTCCCTGTGGGTTTTGTCGAATACGGCTTCCCGTGGCGAGCGGGCGGAGGCCAACCCAGCTGTGGCTCATGAGCGGGACCTTTAAACGAAGCCCCCAGACCCGGAGCTGGGCTGGGACGTTTGTTTTGTGTGCTGCGTGTGGTATATTTTCAGTTTAAAATGAACCAGTTTGGCCTTTCGCTGTGCGCCTCCTGGAATTACTGCACTGACGACGAGGATCAAGCACAGGGTTCTGATCAGCCTTTTCGAAACTCCCAGACAACAACTCCGGCAAGAAATGAAGCAAAATGAAAAACCCGGAAATGCCCTTGTTTGGGAAGCTCGCGCCTTGTGATGCGGACTAGTGGAACAGGGCCAGTATGCCAAACGCATGCGCTGGTTCCGCTGCACCAATGGCATAGAAGGGGATGACAGACATAACGTGATACTTTTGAAGTATTCGGGGCCCCGATGTTCAGTATTATTAAGAGTTTAACTTATTCTGCAGCCCCTGACACTAAAACGTTCAACGAGCTTGTAAAGAACCATTATGACCCAAAACTGTCCGTAATCCTTCAGCGTTACCATTTCAAAATGGCTGGGGGACCTCTCTAGGGTGGGAACAATAATATCGCGATATAAAAAAAATTGTTGGCAGAACCCTCCCTGGACCTCAAAAGGGCTATCGAATTAGCACTGTCCTTGGAGGACGCTGAGAAAGAGCTTCAAGGGATGATGGACAGTTGCCTTCTCAGGCTTGGTCGGGGGAGGGGTTGGGGAGGACCCTCATACAGAAAATCCAGCATTCCCAACAAAGGTTCCCACGTGCCTCACCCACCACCAACTCAACATTCAGCCAGAACGTTCTTGCATCTCAAAAGACAGCTGGATAACCCTAGAAGTATCAGGGGAGCTTACCCGGAGGGCTGCATCTGTCAGCCACAAGGTAAGTTTGACCAAAGGACACGACCCAGACAAGGCTGCCAGAATCACCAGTACACGTGTGACCCAGGCGGGAAGCCAAAGCCACCTCAGGCCTGACACTTGGAAGTCTATCAGCCCGTAGAAGATGAAACAATGCAGCTAAACTGCATCATCACCCCTAAGGTTGCCTTGATAAAAATCCAAGGACATTCCCTGGAAATGGAGGTGAATACAGGAGCCGATCTCCACCGTCGGGGAACAGACTTTCCGGCTTCTCCAATTGGGTATCTTGCCCTAGGTCTGCGAGACACCAGGATCAGGTTGTCCACATATACAGGTGAATCATTGAGGATTATGGGGACCACTATGATCCCAGTTATCTCTGGGAAGCAGATGGCCAGACGCCAACTCATAGTCATACGAGTACCAGGACCCAGCCTCTTGGGCAGGGTTGACTCCAGAGGTTCCGCCTGAATTTTTCAACTAGGAACCGGTGGACTGTATGACAAATGCCCAGAGGTATTCCAAGAAGCCCTTGGTAGAATAATGGGAGCAAGGGCAAAGATTTATGTGGATCCCGACGCTCCACCCAGATATTTCATGACTGTCCCACACCCTTTAATTACCAAAGTAGAGACTGAACTCGAGTGAGTAGAGAATCTGGGAATAATTTAAAAAAACAAAAGTGCCCAATTTTTTTTTCCAATTAAGGGACAATTTAGTGTGGCCAATCCACCTACCCTGCACATCTTTGGGTTGTGGGGATGAGACCCACGCAAACAGAGGGAGAATGTGCAAACTCCACACTGACAGTGATCCGGGGCTGGGATCGACCCCAGGTCCTCGGCGCTGTGAGGCCGCAGTGCTAACCACTGTGCCACTATGCCGCCCGAGTCTCAGAAAATACACCAATGGAGTTCACAGAGTGGGCTGCACCAGTAGTCCCTGTCCTCAAGCCCGACATGTTGGTCCGCCTTTGTGGGGACAGTTTATCTTTTCTTCTTCCGCTGCTCACCTGGATGAGCAGGGTGCTGTTACTAATCGTGGTCAGTTCCGGTGGTTCGGGGAGGTTCTCCGAGGGCGAAGATATTGGCCCTCCCTCCCAGGGCCTCTTGACGATTCTTCTTCTCTTCAGTGATAGAATCTACCTGGCTGGAGCTGGTGTAATCATCCTTTTTTCTTTTGAATATAAATGGGGCCGGTGCATTACACCTGGATGTGGTTAGAGAGGTGCAGGCCCTGCTGGGTTTGGGTGTTGCAGTGTACTGTAGGTCCTGGGGGTATTTATTTCTGTGTGCTGGGGGAGGTGCTGGGGCGAGGCCAGGTCCAGTGCTATGGCTGGTATCCTGTTGTCCCCTGGGGCTTCTTGAAGGCACCTATTAGGGACGACCTGGGGGGCTGGGTTTAGCTTCTTTGGTGCTCCAAGGACTGGGGTTGGGCTGAGTCCTGTACTTCGGTTGGCATCCTGTTGCGCCCCTGGGGGATGGAATGCTTGGTTGAATGAGCAGCCTGTCCTCTTCCTCACTGATGTGTGCTCGGCGGCACCAGGGAAAAATGGAAGGAGGGTTGGGCCCTGATCCTTTGTTACCCTGTCGTTAACTTCTGGTAGCTCTCGCTCTTTTTCCTCGTTTTTTCTTGGAGGGCCAAAAGGCTTTGATCATAATCCAAACCTGTTGTTGCCGGTCCTCTCTATACAAATAAATAGAATGATGTTGGTCCTGTACCAGGTCTGAGATTGGGATTTAGTTGTGTGGTGTGGTGCATATATAACTACCCTTAGAACTGGGATTTTTATGCACTTTCTTTGTTTTTCTTTTATAAAGGTGATATAAAGAATCTGTGATTGCTTCCTGCATGGGCGCAGATGGGTTTGGTATCCAAGGAAAGGAGACGGTGGTGGATCATTGGTGCTGTTAGATCATAGAATTATAGATCATAGAATTTACAGTGCAGAAGGAGGCCATTCGGCCCATCGAGTCTGCACCGGCTCTTGGAAAGAGCACCCTACCCAAGTTCAACACCTCCATCCTATCCCAATAACCCAGTAACCCACCCAACACTAAGGGCAATTTTGGACACTAAGGGCAATTTATCATGGCTAATCCACCTAACTTGCACATCTTTGGACTGTGGGAGGAAACTGGAGCACCCGGAGGAAACCCACGCACACACAGGGAGGATGTGCAGACTCCGCACAGACAGTGACCCAAGCAGGAATCGAACCTGGGACCCTGGAGCTGTGAAGCCATTGTGCTATCCACAATGCTACCGTGCTGCCCATTATCCTGAATTCTTGTGGTAATTGCGAACAGACACGTCATGGGAGGTTGTGCACCATTTTACCATGTTTCCCTGGCCTCATCTTGTCCCTCCCTTGGTCTCTGGTGGGGCTTCAGAGTTATCAGGCTGTTATATCGAGCCAGTGATAATGGTGTTGTCCTGTTCCCCTCTGTATTCGTATGTTGAGCTGTTTTTTCCTTCTTCACTGCAATGCATTTATTTTGTTGCATTAGTTACAAAAATGTAAAACCTTCATATATATACTTCGGAAAAAAGGAAGTTGACAAGGATGTCTTTACCAGGGTGATAGGAGAACACACATTTCGATTTTACAAGTCCAGACATTGAGTTTGAGGGGTACCACAGCAAAACTAACAATTTGTACAGGAGAAGCCATCAAGATAAAGGGTGCGACCACAATCCCTGTAAACTATCAGCAGCAGTCCACTCAGACCGTCCTGGCCTGTGGGGATTACAAATTATCCGTTAGTCAGACTGCCAAATTAGACGTATCCAATGCCCAAGATTAAAGTCTTGGGAAGCATGCTGTCACAGTGATTAGCACTGCTACCTCACAGTGCCAGGGACCTGGGTTCAATTCCAGCCTTGGGTGATTGTGTGGAGTTTGCACTTTCTCCCCAAACCTCTGGGTGCCCCAGTTCCCTACCACAGTCCAAAAATGTGCAGGTTCGGTGGCCCAACCATGCTAAATTTCTCCTTGGTGATATGCAGGTGGTGCATGGGGAGGTGGTGGTATAGTAATATTGTTACTGGACTAGTAACCAGAGACCCATTGTAAGGCTCTGGGAACCCAGGTTCAATCCCGTCCCTACAGATGGTGAAATTTAAATTCAATAAAAATCTGGAATTAAAAAGTCTAATGATGACCATGAAACCCTTATCGATTGTCAGAAAAACCCATCTGGTTCACTAATGTCCTTTAGGGAAGGAAATCTGCCGTCCTTACCCGGTCTGGGCGACATGTGACTCCAGACCCACAGTAATGTGGTTGACTCTTAACTGCCCCCTCAAGGGCAATTAGGGATGGGCAATAAATGCTGGCACAGCCTGCAATGCCCACATCCCATGAACAAATTTTTAAAAAAGGTTGGGGAGTGTGTTTAGGTATGGTGCCCTTTCAGAGAGTCGATGCAGAATTGATCGGCCGAATGGCACGGTAGGGATTCTAAGGATTGTACTTAAAGCTGGCTGGAGGTCAGTCTTGTACAACACTATGTATGAGACATGCAAGGCATTCTGAGGTTATGTTGCAATAAAAATGCACAAAGGTTTGTTTCAGCATACGCACCTACCCGTTGGTGTGTCATCGGCATGTGCTATTTTCCATCAAACAATGCAAAGCCTATTGCAATGCCTGTCACGAGTCATGATGTTTTGATAATTGGATCGTCAGAAGCTGAGCACCTAGCTAACATAGAGGAGGTGCTAAAGAAATTTCACGAGGCTGGAGCACGCCTCAAGAAAGGAAAAATGTACTTTTCAATCCATTGAGGTTGCCTGTCTGGGGTATCGTGTAGATGCACAAGGATTACACCCTCATGGAAGACAAGGGGCGCGATTCTCTGAGGCCGCGCCGGTTGGGAGAATCACCGGCTGCGCCATTTTATTGCGCGACACCGGTCCGACGCCATCCCGCCATTCTCCCAACCAGCGAGAACGGCCCCGTCGGGTTCTGCGCTGCACCAGCTGGAGAATCGCCCGAGACACTCACAACGGCGATTCTCCAGTACCCCCGTCATTCTCTGGCCCGGGTGGGCCAAGCGGCCACTCCGACCCAACAGGTTCCCACCGGCGCCGTCCACACCTGGTTGCTGCCGGCGGTAATTGTGCGGGACGCTGGGGGGGGGGGGGGGCGGTGCTCTGATGGGATCTGGCCCGCGATCGGGGCCCACCAATCGGCGGGCCGACCTCTCTAAAGGAGGACCTCCTTTCCTCCGCCATCCTGCAAGATCCATCCGCCATCTTCTTGTGGGGCGGCCTCGGGGCAGACGGCAACCGCACATGCGCGGGTGACTTCATTTACGCGATGCCGGCCGCGTCATTTATGCGACGCCGCTTTTTACGCGGCGCCAAGGCCCAGCGCGCGTAAAATACGCGACTCCGCTCCTAGCCCCCCGGGGGCGGGAGAATAGGGGGCTGGGAGCGGGCTCCGACGTCGGAGTGAAACACTCTGGTTTTCATTCCGGTGTCGGAACTTTGTCTCCATTTCAGAGAATCGCGCCCAAGGTCAGAATAATAAAGGAGGCACCGGCCCCCAGAAACGCATCTGAGCTCAAGTCATTCTTAGGAATGGTGAATTACTCAGGCCGTTTTCTACTAAACTTGTGTCGCACCTGCACTGATTCTGATACCGTTAAGGGGCTAGCACCAGTGCTGAGTGTAACACAATCGATTCCAATGAAAAACGGTTTTGGATTCGCCGAGTCCATGGTTGACACTCAGGTAGGGCTCGCTAATGATATGCAAACTGTGTCTGCCGTACGTGCTTTCTGGAATGCATTGACGCTGCTGTTGAGGTGCTGGAGCATTGTGATTTGGTATCAAATCGGCGCCTGCCGGGATTTTGGTGTTGGAATTTATGCTCCGTCCAATCGCCTTTCCAAATTTTGGAGTCCGCCAATGGAGAATCCCGCCTAAGGTTATTAATTTGATTTTATTTATTTCACCAATCACATCAGCAAGAATTCAGCGTTGGGCATTAATTCTGTCTGCCTCCGAATCTACATTTAACCATTGGCCTGGAGCACATATCGTGAATGCGGATGCATTTAGTCACCTGCCTTGACCAGCGAGTGTAGCACCTCCCCCAGTACCGCAGGAAATTATTAAGATGTTGAATTTCTTGGACTCGTTCTCAGTTTTGACGCAACAAATCAAGTATCGGACCAGCAGGGACTGTTGTCCAAAGTGAGGCACAGGTTACCAAAATGTTCGATAGTGGGCCACTTTCTGAAGAGATGAAACCATAAAAGCATGAATTAAGTTGCGGAGATTACTTCATACTTTGGGGAGCCAGAATAGTCGTCTCTGTACCAGGAAGGGTGTTGCTCCAAGCCGAATTACCCTGTGCCCATCAGGTATATCTAAGATGAAAATGCTCGCCAGGTGTTATGGATGGTGGCCTGGCATCGATCCCGACTTTGAGATTGCGGTGAAGCACTCTGAACACTGCCAAATGCAACAAAGGTTGCCTGCTGCAGCCCCACTGCACCTTTGGGAATGGCCGGGCCGGACATGGGTACGCATTCATGTTGAGTATGCCATTCTTGGGCACAGTTATTTTGCAGTGTGTTGATGCCCAAAGTGGATGGAAATGTTTGAGATTAAGTCTACGATGTCGCACTCACATTTGAGAAATTGCATTAGTATTTTTCAATCCATGAGATACCTGAAGTCATTGTGTTGGATTATGGCACAACATTCATGGCTGCTGAATTTCAAAATTTCACCTCCTCAAATGGTATCAAGCAGATCAGGATTGGGTCTTACCACCCAGAATCCAACAGGCTGGCTAAAACAGCAGTCTAAATCTTCAAGGCAGGCTTTAAGGAGCAGTCGGTGTCATTCCCTCCACACTGGAGACCAGAATCTCACAACTCCTTCTGGGCTATAGAACCACCCCGCTCTCCCCAGTGGGAGTGTCGCCGGCAGAGTTGTTGATGGGCTGACGTATTAGGACCAGACTAAGCCCGGTGATTCCGAATCTGCCGGGGAGGGTAGAGGCCAGTCAGTGCAGTGAGAGGAAAGATCATGATTCAGGCAAGGTCGTTTTCAGTGCAGGAAGCCAAGTATACCAGAGGTTTTGAGAAGCGGCTCGATTTGGGTCCATAAGACCATAAGATATAGGGGCAGAATTAGGCCATTCGGCCCATCATTTGATCATGGCTGATTTGTTTCACGTCCCCATTCTCCTGCCTTTACCCTGTAACTGCTGGTCCCCTTATTAATCAGAGTCCCAGGAATTGTTGTATCAAAAACAGAACCTTTGTCTTATGAAGTGGATGTACAAGGAGGAATCATCCGGAAACATGTAGACCATTTACAAGGAAGAGTGTTGTCCCAGCAGCCAGTGCAGCCATCCGAAACCACGTTGCCAACAGGAAACATTGTTGCCTTTCCAATCAGGAAATACCGAGCCAGCCTGTGACAGGTGAGTCTGTCATCCCCATGGAGACGGATGAAGCTGAGTTACCAGTACCTGAGGAAATTCCAGATACGGTGGTTTCTGCAGAAAGCTCCCCAGCGGAGACACCCCTGACAGAGGAGTTACCCCACTCCTCTAGAAATCGGAAATCACCTGAAAGACTCAATTTATGATGGACTGATTGCATGTGTATAATTATTGGGGACTGAGTCACTTAATTATTATTGATGTATAAAAGAATTTAGCGAGGCCGGGATGTGGTGTTTGTCGCCTTTATGCACCGATCTGCCGAAAGGGTCAGGTGGCCTGGGTAAGCAATCAGGGTGGGGGGATCACCCTAGCAAGCGCAGATCTCTGTATCTGTTTGGTCCTGGAAGCTGATTCGCAGCCTCTGCATTGTAATTATATGTAAATAAAAGTTGCAGTTGTCATTTACGTAACTGGTGAACGGGAAATATTGCAGTAGGACAAATAAATCCAGAATACCCTGGATGATGCGAGAGAAAGAAGGGAAGATGAAAAGAAAGAGGTGCACATATGGCCGATGTCAGGTAGAAAATACAATGAAGGATCATGCTGAATATTGAAGGACCAGAGGAGAAGTGAAAAAACGAATATGAAAAGCAAGGGGGAAGCATGAAAGGAGATTGGCAGCTAACATAAATGAGAATCACAAGGTCTTGTAATTTAATAATCTATCATTGTCACAAGTAGTCTTAAATGAAGTTACTGTGAAAAGCCCCTAGTCACCACATTCCGACGGCTGTTCGGGGAGGCTGGTACGGAAATTGAACCCGCCCTACTGTTTTGTTCTGCATTACAAGCCAGCTATTTAGCCCAGTGTGCTAAACCAGCCCCTATAAGCAGATAAATGATAAAAGGATGGTAAAAGAAAGATTAGGGCCAATTAGGGATTTAAAAAAGTAAACGTGCAGGTGGAGGCAGGAGAAATAGTGAAGGTTCTCCCCATGCCTGCATGGGTTTCCTTAATGGCCACCTTCGGCACTGTACTTTACATCTAGCTTTACAGATGTACTAGTGATATATAGATGTCTTCAGAGGCATCAGTGATAATCTTCTAGTCTTCCTTCGACACAGGGATGGTGCCAGAACATAGAGGATTGGAGAATTGCGAATGTTCAAGGATAAAGTCTGCAAATAGAAACCAGTCAGTTTGACTTCAGACGTGGGGAAACACCTGGAAACTACATTTCGGGATAAAATCAATAGTTACTTAGACAGGTGCAGGATAATTAAGGAAAGCACAAAGGGAAAATCATGTTTAACTAACTTGGAGTTTTTTGAGGTGATAACACAGAAGATTGATAAGGGCAACACTGTTGATGTGGTGTATAGGGATTTTCAAAAGGTATTTGATACAGTGCCACACAACAGACTTGAGCAAGATCCAAGCTTATGGATTAAAAGGGAAAATCGGCACTTGGATAAGAAATTGGCCGAATGGCTGGATTCTCCCGCCCTGCCCACTGCAAGAACGCCACAGGCGAGCCCTGTACAATGGAGAACTCCATTGACCTCGGGCGGGATTCTCTGGTTGCTGGGTGAACACGGACGGAGAATCCCGCCCAGAGTAGTGATAAGTGGTTATTTTTGATATTGGAGGAAGGTTTGTAGTGGAAGTCCCCAGGGGTCAGTGTTGTGATCCTTGCTCTTCCTGATTTATTTTAATGACTTAGATTGTGGTTTTGGGGCTAGATTTCAAAATTTACAAATGATGCAAAGATTGGAAATATTGTCAACTATGATGAGGATAGTCCTGAACTTCAAAAGTACAAGAGCAAGGAGGTTGTGTTGAACTTGTATAAGACACTAGCTAGGCCTCATCTGGAGACTGTGTCCAGTTCTGAGCACCATACTTGGTGAAGGATGCGAAGTCTTTGGAGAGGGTACGGAGAAGATTAACAAGGATGATTCCAGGGATAAGGAACTGTAGCTATGAGGATAGATTGGAGAGATTGGGACTGTTTTCCTTGGAGAAAAGGCTGAGAGGAGACTTGATAGAGGGATTCAGGATTCCGAGGGACATAGACAGGGTAAATAGTGAGAAACTGTGCCCACTTCAGAATACATCAAGAACTAGAGGTTACAGATTCAAAATAATGGGCAAAAGTAGTAGAAGTGATGTGAGGAAGATATTTTTCACCCAAAGGGTGGTTGGAGTCTGTAATGAATTCCTGAGAGGGCAGGTTCGATCGAGGTATTCAAAGGGAACTGGATTGATATATGTGAAAAGAAAGAATGTGCAAGGTTATGGGGATAAGGCAGGGGAGTGGGACTGGAAAAAATGTTCTTTTAGAGAGCCAGTGTAGACTCGATGGGCCAAATGGCCTCCTCTGCACTGTAAAGATTCTGTGAAACAAGAACTGAATTCTAAACAGAATTTCTGGAATATTGCATATAGTTAAATTCTATGATATATTCTTCGATGTAACAACCATTCATCCTTTTAAATTTATTAAAGTCTGACCATGCCTCATATGCATTTAACAGACCATCTATCTTATACATTTTGACGGATGATACAAACCTTCCTCATTGTCCAAATGAGCCTCTCGCTCCAAAAATACTTTGCCCCTTATCCTGTTGGAAAGCAAAAGTGCCCAAGGCCATACCTTACTTTTCCTTTGGTAAGGATGTAACCCATGTCCATATAATCCACTTAATTCTTGCAGTGGTCATGAGGTTCAGCTTCACAGGATAATGGTGGGAAATAATACCCTGATACGTTACACTTGGTTTCAGCCATTCTTCTCCAAGGTTAACTCCAATCACAACCTTGGCCGGAATTTCCGTCCGTTCACACCGAAGGGATTCTCCAGTCCCGCTGCAGTGAATGGAGTTCTGGCTGAGCGCCAAATTCTCCGCTCTCGGTGGAAATGGTGGCAGAGTGAACTCGGATCGGAGACTCCTGGCTCTTATGTCCAAAGATAAGGCCTAGTTTTCAATCTTCACATCTAATCCTCTGGGTGGGATTCTCCGGCCTCCCAGCCGCGTGTTTCTCGGCGTCAGGAGACGGCACGCCATTCGCCGGTGGCGGGACTCCCTGCTCGCTGCTGCCAATGGGAATTCCCACAGACAGGGGTGCACTGTAGGCAGGACCCGAGAATCCCGCCACCAGCAAACAGCAGGAGAATGCCGGCCTCTGGCTCTCTGCTCCCAAAATTAATACAATCCAGGCGGGTTGGTAAAGTCAAAACCGGGGCGGCATGGCGGCACAGTGGTTAGCACTGCTGCCTCACAGCACCAGGGACCCAAGTTCAATTCCGGCCTTGGGTGACTTGTCTGTGTGGAGTTTGCACTTTCTCCTCGTGTGTGCGTGGGTTTCCTCCACGTGGTCCGGGTTCCTCCCACAGTCCAAAGATGTGCAGGTTAGGTGGATTGGCCACGCTAAATTACCCCATACTGTCCAAAGATATGCAGGTTAGGTGGGGTAAGATATTAGGGCAGGGGAGTGGGGCTAGGTTGGGTGCTCTTTCGGAGGGTCAGTGCAGACTCGATGGGTCGAAGAGTCTCCTGCACTGTGGGAATTCTCTGATTCTTCTTCGATGAAGACACAGAGATGTTTTTTGTGGGCGGCATTGATGAACTTTATTCCATTTCATAGCTCTCCTTTCACACTCAATTCCACCTATCCTCAGTTATGTGCTCCAAGTATTTAATTAAACAATATCCTGCACTTGTGCAATATAATTAACATACAATTAACAAACAATACTAACCTCCTTGATTAAGGATCCCATGTAAAGTGCTGTGAGGGGTGTCTGTTCAGCAGGTTTGATCACCACTGTATTCCCACAGCAAAGTGCAGGTGCCACTTTCCAAATGAACATCAACAGGGGGAAGTTCCACTGGGGAAAGAGGCAAAATTGTAGATTTGTAAATTAAATGTTGGAATGCAAAGGCTGACGAGATTCAAAATGAGCGAGCGAGATAGCCGAAACGGAAAAGTGAGATGGAGGAGAACGATATTCAGGAGTGGACTGTTCATGGAAATGGAGCTCAAGAAATGGAAAATAACCCAGAATATTCCTGCTGCTTTGGTCACATACCTCCTGAATGCTCTGAGCCGTTTGCCTCACGGCTCCCTGATTATTTTTTCTGAAACAAGTATCAGAGGGCAGCTTTCTATTGGAAGTTGGAGTAAAGCCAACAGTGACTGCCAGGTTGGAATGTGACAGTGTGACAGCTCAGATCCAATAACTTCAGCCTCACAGCTGGCAAAACAAAGACTTCTTTTCAGTTATGTTAATTTATGATTCATCCATATATTTATGAATTGAGGTTGAACTCTGCAGTTCTATCACCAGCACGGAGGATGATATTAATTTCCACAAAACACAATAAAATAAATTTATTCTGTTAAAATATTCTTACCTGAAGACATATAGTGAAGATCAAAGTGTTAATCTACCTGATTAAACAGTGATTCACACAGATATGAAACGCGTGACTGAGGGCTGAGGTTCCAAACTGCCCCCATATAGATAGAAATAATTTATATCAGGCTTGTTGGTAAACTCTTGTGTTTCAAAGGTGAGAATGTTCTGCGCCAGCACAAAGATGTACATTGGGTATGGGGGTGGAGGAGGGTGAAGTTTGAGCAGGTGTGCAGGGTTATGGGGAGAGCACAGGAGTATGGCGTTGAGATAGAGGATTGGCCATGATCATGTTGAATGGCGGAGCAGGCTCAAAGGGCCGAATGGCCTCCTCATGCTCCTCTTTACTATGTTTCCATGACCCATTTGCTCCAGGTCTCTACTCCTTTCAGTCCATTGTCAAGAACTCCAACAGGAAGGGAATGGTTGTCCATCTCCTCAGTCCTGACTCTTTTGGAAGAGGCAGACTAGACAATGTGTTGTGCCCCTGGTCGGGAGCTTAGCAGCTCTGCCCTTGTTATCAGCCCCTGTGCAGTATCCACCATCAGAAATGGGAGGGAACTAATTGTAATGGAATAGATCTCAGAATGACTGGAATGTACCTTCAGAGAAATTAAAGGCATGGTAAAAACTTATTAACTTCTGGAGTTTTGTTTAGTTATTCTTCCAAGGAATAGTGCGCAGAGAATATCTGACAGCAATTTAACACCAGGAAAGAACACTTTCTTATAATAATTCCGCTTGCTGAGAAACATTTGCCACAGTTAAATTATTTTTCATTTCATTTAAACATTGTTAATTATTGTAAAAATAAAGATTGATCTTTAATCCCTAAACGAATTTCTCATTTCAACTCACTGGTGTAATCTGTCCACACACGCCAATAGGTTCATGTCTTGTAAACATCACAAAATCTCCATCTGCCAATACAAAAGAGAAACAGTTTCATTTTATCATATTTATTCTGTATAATCACGGTGATATGCACAACATCGAGAATTGTGTGTCATTAATAAAGGTTTGAATGTCCCTCATAGAAATTTTGGCAATTCTATTTATCCTGCTCAGTCAATCTGAAAGGTGGCATTATAACATATCATTTTCTAAATTAAAATACCTCACAGAAATCTGTCAGAGGGAATGAACCAGATCATTGGATGAGTCTTTCTCAATATTGAGAGTGACAGACAGAGAGCAAACAGTCTGCTCCAGCTCTATGTGTCCATATGTGAGGTGCACCTATTGTAAACCTCACCTACAGCACGCTGCAAGAGCCATTCGGTGATCTCATGTACATCCTGAGGATGAGAGACAGTGAGAATTAAATGCAAGTCCCTTGTTTGTCACTGCTGTTCATGAGCTTCCAAACACAAAACCTCTGTTGAAAGGGTGGCACAGTGGTTAGCACTGCTGCCTCAGCACCAGGAACCTGGGTGACTGTGTGGAACATAAAACAAAGAAAAATACAGCACAGAACATGCCCTTTGGCCCACAATGTTGTGCCGAGCACCCTCAACCTTTCTCATTAGAACGGAGAAGGATGAGGGGCGACTTGATAAAGGTTTATAAGATGATCAGGGGAATAGATAGAGTAGACAGTCAGAGACTTTTTCCCCGGGTGGAACCAACTTTAAGGGCATTTAAGTGGTCACTGGATAGACATATGGATGAAAATGGAATAGTGTAGGTCAGATAGGCTTCAGATGGTTTCACAGGTCGGCGCAACATCGAGGGCCGAAGGGCCCGTACTGCGCTGTAATGTTCTATGTTCTATGTAAACCATTACAAAGGGACATAAATTTAAGGTGAATGGTGGAAGATATAGGGGGGATGTCAGAGGTAGGTTCTTTACCGAGAGAGTGTTGGGGGCATGGAATGCACTGCCTGTGGAAGTAGTTGAGTCGGAAACATTAGGGACCTTCAAGCGGCTATTGGATAGGTACATGGATTACGGTGGAATGATGGGGTGTAGATTAATTTGTTCTTAATCTCGGACAAAAGTTCGGCACAACATTGTGGGCCGAAGGGCACTGCCAGGGGCGGACCCTCTGAAGTGCTCCATTATGTGGGCTACCCTTTATGTGTGGTGGGGTGGTAGAGGGGAGAACCCCAATCACCGTGAGTGGGTTGGAGGGGCGTCCCCATGTCTGTGAAGAGGGGGCCGATGTTGGAATTGTGGTGGGGGCGTGGGTGCTCTGGTGCTTGGGGGTCCCGATTTCTTTAGAAGTGGAGGAGGGGGGCCTTTTTTTAAGTCAGTGATCGGGCCACTCTTTATCGAGGTTCCTGGCCTTGATGGTGCCTTTAGGCCCCGCCCCTCCAGCTGGCTGTGTGAATCTTGTTTCCACTTTTAAAATGCAGTGTTGTTCAACACGGCGAGAAATGCCCAACTGTGCAGCCTGTGAGCTTCACACCGGTATTCCTGCCTGAGCCAACACTCTGTGCATTTTTAGTGAGTTAATCAGGTCACTGCTATGCCTTCGAAGCAACATTTGTGCCTCTCGGAAGCTTGATGGTTACTTAATCCAGTGTCCTGGGTCAGCTCAGTTACATGGTCATTGGAGTAGTTATTGGTGTAAAACAGGTGTAAGATGCTGGAGTGCAGGGATATGACCGTGTCCGACAGACAAGGATGGGTTTGGAAGTAGCAGGACGTAGCACACTCACTTGCTCGAGAATTAGCAAACAAAAAAAACCTTGACTGCTGCAAGTAAACAACAAATAAAGTAGGAGTGCCTGTATATGTGGAAATATTTTCAGGTGCCATTTTGCCTGCTCAGTAAGCCAGTGATTGGTCATTTAAACAAATGGGAGATGACCAAAGCTGGCATTGTGAGGCTTGAGAATCAATTTGACTGCAGCCACCATTGCAGGCTTGTCTTCAGCTGTGGTCCCTCAGCTTGTTGTGTTGCGCTGGATGCTGAAATGGGTTCTCAGCCAGGAAGCTGAGTGCATCTTCCCTGAAGCATCAGTATCTTGTGGAGATGGGAGCTGAGTGTGTCTGAGAGCATAGCTGGGAGTGGGAGAGGAGTGTAAATGGGTGGAGGCAGGAGTACGCTTGAAAATTGGGGGTGTAACTGGGAAGGTGGGAGTGAGGGGCATGGGGGAATTAATTTTCTGCTCCCTGTGATGGGAAGGGGAGGGGTGTTGGCCAGAGTAGGGATGGTGTAGTGGGTCGGTGTGTGATTGAAGGAGGTGGGATTGGGTGATGGAGTCAGTTTGGTGTTGGATTGTGGGGCCAGGAATTAATTTGCTTCACCCTGTGAACAGGTCCATCTTTCATGTGCAATAAGGAATGACCAAATTTCTGATTTGAACAAACAAAGATACCGATCCCAAATAAAAGCCTGGATAAAAACAATTTCCCTCAGAACCCACATAGTTTCACACTTTGAAACAAGGCGAGCAATTTTCCAGCGGCACCACGCCCCGCGCAAATCCACTATGTTGGGAAAATACTGGGTGACCCTCGAACGGGATTTTCGCCGGGGGCCCAGCAGTTTGTAATGTTCCTTGGCCCTCTCAGCAGACGTAATCAGTTCATGCCCAGCAAGGGCTCCGATGACCATGCATTTAAATAAGATTTCAATGTGCAAAGTCAGCTTGACACCGAATTCTCCGGATACGCGCCATGTTTCCACTTGTTGGTGTGATGTGGCGCTGGCGAGAATCACTACTGGTCTCTGCTGTGTTATATACTCTGGGATAACACAGGCTGTAACTCAATGCAGCTTTGACCAAAAGATACTTCAGACTTCGAAGTAAGTTCAATGTGATTTATTGAACCATTAGCACGGTTCTCTGTAAGTTTTTCTCTCCTGCTAATCTTGCTATAGTAACTCAGTCTAACTGACCAGTCTGCTCTAAGCCACGTGGTGGGTGTGATGCTCCTGATCTGCCCTTGTCCTACTCTCTAAGTGTCGCCTGTGGAAAGAGACAGAGCAAATGTGCCCTGTTCTTATATATGGGTTGTGTAATGCCCCCTTGTGGTAGTGTCACCTCTGGGTGTCTTGACTGCCCATTGGTCGTTTCCTTTTCTATGTGTTCATTAGCTGTATGTCTGCATGTCATGACGTCTCTCGTGCTCCCTCTAGTGTTTACTTAGTTGTAGTGCATTTACATTAACCCCTTGTGTATTTACAGTGCTGCATATCACCACAGTCTCCACAATCAGAGACCCGGCGCCATGACCACACTAGAGGCTATTGTAGAATATAGAACATACAGTGCAGGAGGAGGCCATTCAGCCCATCAATTCTGCACTGACCCACTTAAGCCCTCACTTCCACCCTATCCTCGTAACCCAATAACCCCTCCTAACCTTTTTGGTCACTGAGGGCAATTTATCATGGCCAATCCACTAAACCTGCACGTCTTTGGACTGTGGGAGGAAACCGGAGCACCCGGAGGAAACCAATGCAGACACGGGGAGAACGTGCAGACTCCGCACAGACAGTCACCCAGTGGGGAAACGAAGACACAGTGATAGCCACTAGTGCTACTGTGCTGCCCAGTGTAGTCCCGGGTGGTCAGGGACATGGTAGGGCAAATCCTAGCACCACCCCAAGGACCCTGGAACCCTGGCACTGTCACGTTGGCAATGCCAAGGAGCAGCAGGGCCAGAAGGGGGCCTGATGGGGGTGGGGCCTGATGGGGGTGGGGGTGGGCTTCTCTCACTTGGGGGGGGGGGGGGAAGGGGGTGGAGTATGATGCTGGTGATTGGGGGGTAAGAAGCCTGACGTTGGCAAAGACGAATGCAGGGGGTGTGGGGGCTGTGGTTCGGTCATTTTGATGCCTGTGTGGTGTGGAGGGTGACCCGAACCTTTAGTGGGGAGGGAAAGGTTGCCCCTCTGTGGTCAAAGGTTGAGGGTGTTCCCCTTGTCTGCAGGGCCTTGCATTGTCCGTGAATGAGCGGTTGGAGAACCCTCAACCTCACTTTGAGAATGAGGCACCCTTTCAAAATGGCGCTCCGATCTCTGAGGAGCTGGAGGGGATGCCGACCTTCGTTCTCCACGGCAGAAAAAAATTCAAAGTGTGGGATTGACCAGCGAGAGACTCCCCAAGCCGAAAGAGATGACTAAGGGATGAATTTTCCGCTGGTGGGCTGCCGAGGAACTCACGGCTGGGGAGGCTGAGAATTTGCCCCGAGGTGTGCGTCAATCCAGGTCCGGATCTCACCCAAAAATCCGGCGGGAAACACCCGGCCAAACCAGCCCAAAATTACACGTGGCCAGTTTTTGGGTGATTTGCGCCCAATGTTTTGAGTCCATATGTCCTTCTCCAGAGCGGCATGAAATCATCAGATGAGAGAGGTAACATTGCAGACAGAAGGAGAGGTACTGGCTACATTGCAGATCAGAGTGAAACATGAACGAGACATGAACGAGACATGAACATGACGTGATTGTGATCCTGCATCAGCAGCCCAGAGCAAACTAAATCTAAACTCAATAAATCTGACCATTTGGGTGACCACCAGCTAAAGAGCATAAAAGGAGGAAACTGTATCCTACCAAGTCTTACATGCGACTCCAGTCTGATACTATGTGGTTCACCAGGGCTGAAAGCAGAGGTGGGAACAAATGCAGCGTTGTTTACACCCACATCCCAAAAACAAATATCAATGGAACAGTGGAGTGGAGTGAAGAGTTAGAGAAGGAACTGATGAAGGGATTAGTTATTCTTTTCCAAGGGGAGGCTGTAAGGATAAAGATATTTGCAATTGGCCGTGGGATACGGAGACTAGGAAATGATGAGCGATGTCCTTTTGACGACCAAGTCTTTACACATGATGAGGCCACAATGAGATAAGTTTGAGGGGCTCTGGTGTGTGAGTGTAAAGGCGTCTTAGCAGATTATATATTTCTACATATGTAGCATTCTTTAATAATGGTGCAATGTATATAACTGACTTACCCACTGGTATACTTTTTCCATGGATCTTATCAGTCCAGCCAGCGTAGTAACGTAACGTTCTTATACAGCCCTCTAAGTCAATGGCAAATGATTGCAGAAAGGGTTTTCCTGTGTCCATAGTTTCCAATGTCTGACAAGTCCAAATAACAGTAGATTTAGAACATATTGGGTTAAAATAGGTTAACCCCCAAAAATGGATGTGATGATTGCAGTGTATTAAAAATTGATGGTGCATTTTGCCAAATTAAGGTGATCATAACACATGTAACAAGAGAGGGAGGTTTGAAGGAAATAAGGGATCCATGTTTAAACAACAGCAGTTCTGATTCCGAGGGTGAAATTCTCCCAAAAAATGTTTTTGGGGTCTGAAAATTGGTGAGAATCCGGCCGGCTGTTCTGGCACAATTCCCATCGCAATTTACCCACACGTCATTCGTTTGAAGCTTGGGGAGATTCTCACTGAAATCTCTCACAAATACTCGCACGCACACTCACACATGCACCCACGCGCATTCACGTAGATACATATGCATATGCACACACACATACTTACACATGCACACTCATGCACACACCCATGCACCTACATACGCATGCATGCACAGACACACACACGCACACATGCACACACAGATACATGCAGACACACACACCCATACACAGGCAAACATACATGCACACATGCATGCATACACAGACACACGTATATATAGACGCACATACACACACACATTCACACACATGCACACACACAGACACATAAAAACACACACATACATACAATCAGACATCAATGCAAACAGAGACATACACACAAACTCAGATACAAAGAACAATGAAAAGTACAGCACAGGAACAGGCCTTCAGGCCTCCAAATCTGTGCCGATCATGATGCCCGTCTCACCTGAAACATTCTACACGTCCAGGTTCAGATCCCTCTATACCATCCTATTCATGTATTTGTCAAGTCGCCCCTTAAAAGTCATTACCGTACCTGCACCACCTCCTCTTGCAGCAAGTTTCAGGCACTCACTACCCTGTGTGTAAAAATCTTTCCGCACACATCTCCTCTAAACCTTGCCCCTCACACCTTAAACCTGTGTCCCTTAGTAATTGGCTCTTCCACCCTGAGAAAAAGCTTCTGACTATCAACTCTGTCCATGCCCCACATAATTTTGTAGACTTCTATCAGGTCGTCCCTCAACCTCCATCGTTCCAGTGAGAACAAACCAAGTTTATCCAACCTCTCCCCATAGCTAACGCCCTCCATACCAGGCAACATCCTGGTAAATCTCTTCTCTACCCTCTCGAAAGCCTCCACATCCTTCTGGTAGTGTGCCGACCAGAAATGAAAACTATATTCCAAGTGCGGCCTAACTAAGGTTCTATACAGCTGCAACATGACTTGCCAATTTGTTTACTCAATGCCCCGGCCGATGAAGGCAAACATGCCGTATGCCTTCTTGACTACTATCTCCACCTGCTTTGCCACTTTCAGTGACCTGTACACCCAGATCCCTCTGCCTGTCAATACTCTTGAGGGTAGGGCAGCACGGTGGCCTAGTGGTTAGCACAACCGCCTCATGGCGCTGAGGTCCCAGGTTCGATCCCGGCTCTGGGTCACTGTCCGTGTGGAGTTTTCACATTCTCCCCGTGTCTGAGTGGGTTTCGCCCCCACAACCCAAAAATGTGCAGAGTAGGTGGATTGGCCACGCTAAATTGCCCCTTAATTGGAAAAAATAATTGGCTAATCTAAATTTATAAAAAAAAAAATACTCTTGAGGGTTCTGCCATTTACTGCATATTTCCTACCTGTATTATGACCTTCCAAAATGCATTACGTCACATTTGTCTGGATTAAACTCCATCTGCCATCTCTCCGCCCAAGTCTCCAACCAATCTATATCCTGCTGTATCCTCTGACAGTCCTCATCACTATCCACAATTCCACCAACCTTTGTGTCATCTGCAAACTTACTAATCAGACCAGCTACATTTTCCTCCAAATCATTTATATATACTACAAACAGCAAAGGTCCCAGCATTGATCCCTGTGGAACACCACTAGTCAAAGCCATCCATTCAAAAAGCACCCTTCCACTGCTACCCTCTGTCTTCTCTGACCAAGCCAGTTCTGGGTGCATCTTGCCAGCTCACCTTTTATACTGTGTGACGTCACCTTTTGTACCAGTCTGCAATGAGGGACCGTGTCAAAGGCCGTACTGAAGTCCATGTAGACAACATCCGCTGCTCTACTTTCAACAATCATTCGTCACTTTCTTGAAAAACTGGTCCATTTGCTTTGAAATAGGAGTAAATCCTGTCTCAAAGAATTCTCTCCATTAATTTCCCTACCACTGACATAAGGTTCACTGGCCTGTAATTTCCTGGATTATACTTTCTACGCTTCTTAAACAAAGGAACAACATTAGCTATTCTCTAGTCCTCTGAGACCTCCCTGTAGCCAGTGAGGATACAGAGATTTCTGTCAAGATCTTACCAAATAGCCATCCATTCATAAAAATAAAATCTTGGATCATTGCAAAGAAGTTTTTCTTTGTAAAGGAATGTATTCCCAGCTCCTTGATTACGCACACACACATACATATATGTGACGTTGGGCAGCACGGTCGCATAGTGGTTAGCACTGTGGCTTCACAGCACCAGGGTTCCAGGTTCGATTCCCCGCTGGGTCACTGTCTGTGCGGAGTCCGCACGGTCTCTCTGTATCTGAGTGAGTCTCCTCCGGGTTCTCTGGTTTCCTCCCACAGTCCAAAGCTGTGCAGGTTTGGTGGATTGGCCATGCTAAATTGGCCTTGATATGGGGTTATTGGGTTACGGAGATAGGGTGGAAGTGAGGGCTTAAGTGAGTCGGTGCAGACTCGATGGCCCAAATGGCCTCCTTCTGCACTGTATGCTCTATGTTCTCTGTTCTATATACACACAAATGCACACAAAACAATACTCACGCATGCACACACAAACAAAAATAACACACATATACACAAACACACAAACATACACACGGTTATGTTGATTAAAATGACATTGTCTATGCCCAATCCACCTTTTCAAGTACATTCACAATCTGTACTCCCATGGTGACAAACTGGCTGCCACGTTTTGTAGACCGATGGCAGATTCTCAGAGATGACAAACGAGCCAAGTCCTTGGGCTGGATTCTCTGCTGGCATGATTCTCCGTTGCATCGTCAGCGCACCCACGCCAGCAGCAAAATTCTCCGTACTGCCAGCCGGCCATTTTTCTGATGGTGTTGGGCTGCCCACAATGGGAAACCCCATTGCCCGGCTGGCGGCAAGGAGAATCCCGCTTCCGGCGGGGCTGCGCCAACGGAGAATCCCGTCCCTTCCGTCTCCATGTTGGAGGTGAAGAATTGGAACACAACACAAGATACCAGAGCATGATGAGGCCATTCGGCCCCTTTGAGCCTGCACAGACATTTGATAAGATCATGGCTGATCTGACAGTGGTCTGAACTCCACTTTCCTGTCTGCCTCCCATAATCCTTGAGCTCCTTGCTCCAGACCACAAATCTGTCCAACTCTGCCTTGAACATACTCAATCACCCAGCCTGCACTTCTCTCCAGGGAAGAGAATTCCACAGACTAACGACACTGAGAGAAAAATATCCTCCTAATCTCAGCCTTAAATGGGAGACCATTCATTCTTAAACTGCGTCCCCTCATTCCGGATTCACCCAGAAAGGGGGAGCAACAGCCGACAAGGAAAGAGACTGAGACAATCATTAATTGTCATTGGAGGGCATCACGGTAGCATTGTGGTTAGCACAATTGCATCACAGCTCCAGGGTCCCAGGTTCGATTCCTGGCTTGGGTCACTGTCTGTGCGGAGTCTGCACGTTCTCCCCGTGTGTGCGTGGGTTTCCTCCGGGTGCTCCGGTTTCCTCCCACAGTCCAAAGATGTGCAGGTTAGGTGGACTGGCCATGCTAAATTGCCCATAGTGTCCAAAATTGCCCTTAGTGTTGGGTGGGGTTGCTGAGTTATGGGGATAGGGTAGAGGTGTGGGCGAGGGCAGGGTGCTCTATCCAAGAGCCGGCGCAGACTCGATGGGCCAAATGGCCTCCTTCTGCACTGTAAATTCTATGAAATTCTAGGAGTTTTACCTTCATCTGTATCGAATCTTGGTGTGTGTGAGTCAAGTGATGGAGACATTAATGGCCAGAATTCTCCGGCCGTTGGGATTCTCTGTTCCCTCCGGCAGTGCACCCCTGCCCGGGGGTGGGGTTCCTGACTGCATGGGTGGGTTCAATGGGAATTCCCATTGCTGAGTGGCGTGAGGTAGAATCCCGCCACCAACGAACGGTGCGCAGCCGAGAAACACGCGGGGGTAACCGGAGAATCCTGCCCGATTGTGCTTGTAAACCTCTGGGTGCAAGTGTGTAAACAAAAACCTCACCAAATTCCTGCTGCTGGGGTTTATTTAAATTGGGACACTCACTCTGTGGATGAGGAAACATGTACAAACATACTGACCAGAGGCGGCAAGAAAACACATCAATTCTGTCCATGACAGCATTCTCTGCAAACCAGAGAATACTCACGGAGACGTTGAGAGATTTAGGTGTATCTTGGAAACGTGTTCCACACTGCTACAGTAAAAGCAAGTTCATAGAATCATAGATTCCCTACAGTGTAGAAGGAGGCTATTCGGGCCATCGGGACAGCACCGACCCTCCAAAAGAGCGTCCTACCCAGGCCCTCTGACCCCCCGTCCTATCCCCGTAACCCACCTAACATGCACATCTTTGGACACTAAGGGGCAATTTAGAATGGTCAATCCATAAACATATAAAATTGTGAAGGGAATAGATAGGATAGATGTGAGCAGGTTGTTTCCATTGGCAGGTGAAAGCAGAACTGGGGGCATAGCCTCAAAATCAGGGGAAGTAGACTTAGGACTGAGCTCAGGAGAAACTTCTTCACCCAAAGGGTTGTGACTCTATGGAATTCCTTGCCCAGTGAAGCAGTTGAGGCTCTTTCATTAAATGCTTTTAAGGTGAAGATAGATAGTTTTTTGAAGAATAAAGGGATTAAGGGTTATGGTGTTCGGGCCGGAAAGTGGAGCTGAGTCCACAAAAGATCAGCCATGATCTCATTGAATGGCGGAGCAGGCTTGAGGGGCCAGATGGCCTACTCCTGCTCCTAGTTCTTATGTTCTAACCTGCGCATCTGTGGGAGGAAACAGGAGCAATTGGAGGAATCCCACACAAACATGGGGAGAACGGGTAAATTTCACAGACCCAAGGTCAGAGTCGAACCCAGGTGCTGTAAAACACAGCGTTTTCCCAAGCAATGTTCCTGAGGCATTGATTCAGATTCTGACACCGACATCTCGGGTGAAGAACATGAGTTAAATGAGGCCACACCTGATGTTAGACGATATCCTACTCGTGAGAGAAAATGTCCACCAGACTGAGACGATTGTTACAAAGTGAATTATTTTTAGTTGTGAAGGAATCTTTCATCTCATTGTACATGACTGAGTGCATTGTTAAATTCATACAAAAGTCAGAGTGGGTAATAATGTTACTGGTGAAACTGAATGTGCACCTTGTACTTGGGAAGCAAACCATTGAAATGCGGCAAGAAAGGGAGGGTGGGGGGGACATTGTGCAGTGCACCGTGTATTTTGTCCGGTTAAGGCAGCCATACACAAATGCACCACTGGAGGGAGTCCAAAGGAAATTAGGGATCCATGTTGGAACAACACTTTCAGATTCTGACTGTTTCCTCCCAGGACGTTCACAGAGATCACAGTGCATAATTGAGCCGGGCCCATTGAAATTAGGCAGCAGAACAACTTCACACTGCCTGCACATTATAATGGTTTCTGTGTTCAGCCAGCACTAACTGCACGGCTCCTTGGCTGCTGCCTCAGCAGGGGACTAATAACATTACTAACATGGATGACTTAAAGTCAGCCTGTACCTCTTAAAGGGGAGGCGCATTGTGGCTGGTCCTGGGACTCGTTCTGAAACTGAATCCCATTTAGGAAAGACCGAAGAATGACTGATAACGGTAGAGAGCTGGCATTGAGATTCCCGGACTCTACACTGGAGGTCTTGGTGGAGGAGGTGGAAAGGAGGAGAGGGGTATGCTCAGGAGACCCTCCCAACACAATGACGAAAAGGCAATGGAATAGCTGCTGGTGATTGGAGGGTAATGGCAGGAGGGCGGTAGCTCTTTAAGATGTTTAACAACCTCACTCGAGTGTTATTCAAACATTTTTTCATGGGATGTGGGCAGTGGCTGACTGAGACAGTATTTGTTTCCCATCCCTAATTGCCCTTGTACTGAGTGGCTTGCTCAGCCATTTCAGAGGGGCTTTTCAGTCAGCCACAGTGCTGTGGGTCTGGAGTCACATGTCAGTCAGACCAGGTAAAGGCGGCACATTCCCTTCCCTGAAGGATATTAGTGAACCAGATGGGTTTTTACAATCAATAGTTTCATGGTCATCATTACTGAGACTAACTTTTAATTCCAGATTAATTAATTGAAATTCAACCAGCTGCTATGGTCAGGTTTGAAACCACATTCCAGGTACATTTCCTACATTATTAGTCCAGTGACATTACCCCTTGTGGGGAACCACTGTGCACCTGTATTAGGGGATGTACGGTAGGACCTGGACTACAGGTTTGCCGGTAGACCCTGCCGGCTAGCTCCGCCCACAAGGAGCCATATAAATATGCGTGTCCTCCTCCTGATCAGCCATTTCGCCAGCTGCAGTAGGAGGCTACGCATCTGACTATAATAAAGCCACAGTTGTACCAATCTGAGTCTTTTGTGCAATTGATCGTGCATCAATTTATTACAGTCAGATTTTCTAAGACATGGATATCAGAATCAAACCAGATCGCCTGCAGTTGGATCTGCACTCGCCCGACGCCAGAAAGGACTTTAATCACTGGCTAGCTTGTTTTGAAACCTACATCAACGCTACGACCCCCGCACCGACGGAAGCTCAGAAGGTTCAAGTTTTATACTCCAGGTTGAGCTCCAGCATATTCCTGTTGATCCAGGATGCCCCGAATTACGCGGAAGCAATGGCACTCCGAAAAGAGAACTATGCGCAGAAATCAAACACACTCTTCGCCAAGCACGTACTCGCCACTCGCTCTCAACTACCTGGTGAGTCAATCGAAGACTTGTGGCGGGCCCTAATCCCACTCGTATGGGACTATGACTGTCAGGCCGTTACGCCCACCGAACACTCTAATCTCCTGATGCGCGACGCGTTCGTAACAGGGATTGCATTGGACTCCATCCGACAACGACTACTGGAAGGGGCCACGCTCGACCTTGCAGAGACCAAGTCTTTAGCGCTCTCCATGACGGTCGCGTCTTGTAACGATCATGCCTACCCCGCTCACCACGCGGCCCACCCGTCCTACCCCTCCTGGACCCCGCAAATGACCCACCGGCTGAGGCCCTTCCTAGTCAATATGCCTGCGCCGCCCGCCAACCCGCACACCCGGGGGGTCCCCGCTGCTACTTCTGTGGTCAGCAGAAGCTGCCCGGCCAACGCTGCCCAGCCCGCAAGTCTTGCGGTAAAAAGGGCCACTTTGCAGCTGTGTGCCAGGCCCGCGCAGTCGCCGCTATTGTGCCCGCAATCGCCCCCTCCCCCCTGTCGTCGCACAACGGGCGCCGCCATCTTCTCCTCCCGTACCCGCGTGCGGCCAGTGGGCGCCGCCATCTTCTCCTCCCAGGGCCATGTTCGACCACTGGGTGCGGCCATCTTGTCCTGCCCCCGCAATGTGCGCCCCATGGGCGCCGCCATTTCGTTCCTCACAGGACCTCCAGACGCCGCCATCTTGTCTTCCCCATGGGGCTGGAGCGCCAACTACACTGCTGCTCCCTCGCGGTCCACCCCGCCAATCAAAGGATCTCCCTGGCCTCCGGATCCCACTCTGTCCCCATCCGAGGGTTCTGCACGGTCACTCTCACAGGCCAGGGCGTAGAATTCACTGGCTCCGCCTCTACGTCCTTCCTAACCTCTGTGCTGCACTATTGCTGGGCCTGGATTTCCAGTGCAATCTCCAGAGCCTCACCCTCAAATTCGGCGGGACCCTACCTCCACTCACCGTTTGCGGCCTCGCGACCCTCAAGGTTGATCTACCCTCCCTCTTTACCAATCTAACTGCTGATTGCAAACCCGTTGCTACCAGATGGTACAGCGCCCAGGACAAGGCCTTCATCAGGTCCGAAGTCCAGCGGCTGCTTTGGGAGGGTATTATCGAGTCCAGCAATAGCCCCTGGAGAGTCCAAGTGGTAGTGGTTAAAACTGGGGAGAAACACAGAATGGTCGTGGACTACAGCCAGACCATCAATCGGTACACGCAGCTCGACACGTACCCCTTCCCTCGCATATCTGATATGGTCAATCAGATTGCACAGTACCGGGTCTTCTCAACAATTGACCTGAAATCCGCCTACCACCAGCTCCCCATCCGTAAATCGGACCGTCCCTACACTGCCTTTGAGGCGGACGGTCGGCTCAATCAGTTTCTCAGGGTTCCCTTCGGCGTCACTAACGGGGTTTCGGTCTTCCAAAGGGAGCTGGACCGAATGGTCGACCGGTACGGTTTGCGGGCCACGTTTCCATACTTAGATAACGTCACCATCTGCGGCCATGATCAGCAGGACCACGATGCCAACCTCGCTAAATTCCTCCGCACCGCCACTCTTCTCAACCTTACGTATAATAAAGAGAAGTGTGTGTTCAGCACGACCCACTTAGCCATCCTCGGCTATGTAGTCCAAAACGGACTTCTGGGGCCCGATCCCGACCGCATGCGCCCCTCATGGAGCTTCCCATCCCCCACTGCCCCAAGGCCCACAAATGCTGCCTGGGGTTCTTTTCCTACTACGCCCAGTGGGTCCCAAACTATGCGGAGAAGGCCCGCCCACTCATAGAGTCCATTTGATTCCCCCTCGCGGCCGAGGCACAACATGCATTCGCCCGTATCAGAGCAGACATAGCCAAGGCCGGGATGCATGCAGTAGACGAGACACTGCCCTTTCAAACAGAAAGCGACGCTTCAGATGTCGCCCTTGCCGCCACTCTAAACCAGGCAGGCAGATCCGTGGCTTTCTTTTCCTGCACCCTCCGCGCCTCTGAAATGCGGCACTCATCCGTCGAAAAAGAGGCCCAAGCTATCGTTGAAGCTGTGCGGCATTGGAGGCATTACCTGGCCGGCAGGAGATTCACTCTCCTCACTGACCAATGGTCGGTAGCCTTCATGTTCAACAACACGCAGCGGGGCAAGATCAAAAATGATAAAATCTTGCGGTGGAGAATCGAGCTCTCCCCCAATAATTACGAGATTTTGTATCGCCCCGGCAAACTCAACGAGCCCCCAGACGCCCTCTCCCGAGGTACATGTGCCAGCGCACAAGTAGACCAACTCCGGGCCCTGTACAACAGCCTTTGTCACCCGGGGGTCACACGACTCTACCACCTCGTCAAAGCTCGCAATCTGTCCTACTCCGTCGAGGAAGTACGGACAGTCACCAGAGACTGCCAGGTCTGTGCGGAGTCCAAGCCGCACTTCTACCGGCCAGACTGGTGAAAGCCTCCCGCCGCTTTGAACGCTTCAGTGTGGATTTCAAAGGGCCCCTTCCCTCCACCGACAGAAACACGTATATCCTCAGCGTGGCCGACGAGTACTCCAGATTCCCCTTCGCCATCCCATGCCCCAATATGACATCTGCCACTGTCATCAAAGCCCTAAACATAATCTTCGCTCTGTTCGGTTTCCCCGACTACATCCACAGTGACAGGGGATCCTCGTTCATGAGCGATGAGCTGCGTCACTTCCTGCTCAGCAGGGGTATCACCTCCAGCAGGACGACCAGCTACAACCCCTGGGGAAACGGGCAGGTAGAGAGTGAGAATGGGACGGTATGGAGGGCCGTCCAGCTGGCCCTATGGTCCAGGAACCTCCCAGCCTCTCACTGGCAGGAGGTCCTCCCTGATGCACTCCACTCCATTCGGTCGCTGCTGTGCACCGCCACAAATAACACACCCCATGAATGTGTTTTTACCTTCCCCAGGAAGTTCACATCCGGGTGTCGCTCCCGACTTGGCTCGCAGCTCCAGGACCAGTTCTTCTACGTAGGCATGTCCTTGGCTCTACAAGGCGGACCCCTTGGTGGACAGGGTACACTTGCTCCACACCAACCCCCAGTATGCCTACGTGGAGTTCCCCGACGGTCGCCAGGATACGGTCTCACTCAGGGACCTGGCTCCCTCAGGTTCCACTCCCACACACTCCCCCACCCACGCGCCACCCTCCCCTCCCCCGGCGCTCCTAATTAGCCCCACCAGGTCCATCCCTCCTTCCCCTGCCCACGCTAGAGGACGAGGAAGATTTCGGCATGCTCACGGAGTCATACGACTACTGGCCAGCACTAACATCGCCAGCACCGACATCGGCGGCACCAGCACCGACATCGCCGCCACCGTTACGTCGCTCCCAGCAAACCATCAAAGCACCGCATCGACGTAACCTCTGACGGGCACCGGACTATCAAAATGGATATTTTTTTTTCCCCTCCCCACTGTAAATTATTTGCAAAACTGTATATAGTCCATGCCACCCCCGCCGGACTCATTTTCTAACAGGGGGTGAATGTGGTGAACCACTGTGTGCACCTGTATTAGGGGATGTACGGTAAGACCTGCACTACAGGTTCGCTGGTAGCCCCTGCCAGCTAGCTCCGCCCACAAGGAGCCGTATAAATATGCGTGTCCTCCTCCTGATCAGCCATTTCGCCAGCTGCAGTAGGAGGCCACGTATCTGACTGTAATAAAGCCACAGTTGTACCAATCTGAGTCTTTCGTGCAATTGATGGGTGCACCACCCCTTATGTCACCATCTTTCCATAAGGTAAGGTTAAGGTCAGTGAATACGTCTTCAAATGCCAAACCCTACTAACTCCACCAGTAACCTCACACGCTGCTCAATGTACCACACCCTCATCACTCACCTCTCATCAACTCATACCTCATATTGTATGTTTCACAGCACCCCCACCTATTTAACATGACTGCAAGCATCAAACATGCATCTCACAGTCAGCAGACACAGGCAGATAGTCAACAATGACAGCCGCAGCATCCAAACAGACTGCACGTCACTCAATGGCACACTTCCAGCTCTGTCACAAAAAGTGGTGTATAACCCGGATTACCAGGATCTAACCGCCGGTATAGAGGTGGCCTTCATCTCCTGCATTCCATGGAGCAGACAAAGCTGGAAATTGTGGGAAGGGCCAGCTGGAATCTTCCGATCCCACCAACAGATGGAGCATTGGCAGGAGGGGAGCAAAATGTGGCTTGAAGCCAAAACTCCACATCCCGAATTCAGGATGAACTGTAGGAATCAAATGAAAGGTGGTTGGGCATACGGACGAACAATGTCGAGAAGCGTTTTGCTTGCCAAATTTAAATTCCCTTCCAGTGACAAATTAGAACGTTCACATTTATGAATGTATATAAGTGGCGTGCACCTGGCAAGCTTGAAGGGCAGCACGGTGGCACAGTGGTTAGCACTGCTGCCTCACAACCCAGAGACCCGGGATCAATTCCAGACTTGGGCAACTCTCTGTGTGGAGTTTGTACGTTCTCCCTATGTCAGCGTGGGTTTCCTCCAGGTGCTCCGGTTTCACCCCACAGTCCAAAGATGTGCAGGTGGATTGGCCATGCTAAATTGCCCCTTAGTGTCCAAAGGCGAGATGGGGTTACGGGTATAGGGTGGAGGAGTAGGCTTGGATAGGATTCTCTTTTGGAGGGTCGGTGCAAACCCGATGGGCTGAATGACCTCCTTCTGCAGTGTAGGGATTCTATGATTCTCTGACTTCTTCCTAGACTTTGAAGTGAGTGGCTGTTGCTTTGAAGTCTTGGGGACAGCTCACAAATGTCAGTCTCTGGATTGAGATTGGGCGTGGGTCGGCCATACTTTCAAAAAAAATACTCGTTCATGGGATTTGGGTGTCACTGGCTGGGCCAGCAGTTGTTGCCCATCCCTAATTGCCCTTGAACTGAGTGGTTTTCTAGGCCATTTCAGAGGGCAATTAAGAGTCAACCATATTGCTGTGGATCTGGAGTCACATGTTGGCCAGACCAGGTAAGGATGGTAAATTTCCTACCCCAAAGGCCATTCGTGAACCAAATGGGTTTTTTACGACAATGATTCATGGTCAAAGACAACTGCATGAAGGATGGAACCAGGAGGGTGGCTAAGGGTCAGAGGGAGGGAGGCAGCAAGGGAATGTTGGGTGCAGGGATGCAGGATGGAGGGAAGGGCCTTTTGTGTTTGGTCTGGAGGGTTCTGCGCCTGGGTGGGGAAGGGCTTTCCAGGCAGTGATGATGGGAGAAGGTTGTTCCTGAGGGCAGGGTTGATACTGTCTTTGGTGGGGACCTGGGAGTTGAACTGATGGTACTGGGCAGCAGAAGGAACAGTCAGAGTAAGGGGTTGGGGGGAAGGGGATGGAAAACTGTCGGGTGGCACGCCTAGGATGATAATCTTCTAGCTTCAGGGTTCATGGGGGTGTCATGGCTACCGGAGCTTTGGGTTTTGCTGCAATATGTAATTTCTCACAAGTGCAAGAAGCTATTGACTGCCCACATATGGCCTTGAGAGCTCCCCGGCAACAGCCAGTCGCATTCATCAATAGGAAAGATTTTCACTCTTTGCAAGTGTAGCTGACATGTGATCATGGAAGGCCAATCCTGTTTGTTTCTGCTTGGCTTCCAGGGAGTTCTCACGATGCCAAAATTCTGAATCACTCCCAGATGCCACAGTGAACTACTGAAGAGAGGTACACTGCTGCACAAGGGACACCACTGAGCAGATGATAGTCTTCCTGAAGATGAGGTTCAGACATTTGGACTGTTCAAGTGGGGCTCTCCAATAGTCACCAGAGACAGTGTCTCAGGTCATCATTGTCTGCTGCACAACTTTGCACTACAAAAGGGTCTTCGCTGAGGGGGCATGGAGGTCTCAGATGTCTCGTCTGACGATGAGGAGGTGAAGATGATGCTGACGAAGGCCAGGATATTGCTGAGGAACATGTAAGAGTACGACGCAACATGGAGGCCCTGATAATCTGATAACAAACAGATTCCAGGTAGAGTGAGCTGCTAAGACAGTTTTTTTTACAATTTAATTTTTTATCCTTTGCTGGTTGGAAAGCTCCAGCTCCTTCTTGGTGACAGACATTATACTTTGCTCAAATGTACTGGCACCTGGGCACCTTGGCACTGCTGGCCTGGCAGCCTGACAGTGCCCCTGCTATCTGGCAGTGCCACCTGACCACCTTGGCAGTGCCAGGATGTCACTGTCAGGGTGCCCAAGTGGCAGTGCCAAGGTGCTACAGTGCCAGTAGGAGTGCCGGGGTGCCACCCTATCCAAAGCCCGACCACCTGGGGGTCTCCAATGGCCTGGGTGTGACTTCAGGTACCTTAATGACTTGGTCATGACTTGGTACCAAACAATGTCTTTGCAGGTTCTACCAGGCATGGCCGGTTAATCCCGGGCCTCAGGAAATTCTGGTGAATGCATATTTAAATGAGCCTAATGGTTAATTTAAATATGCAGATCTGGATCTCGCCCAGTGAGAACGCGATCCAGATTTCGTTCAATCTCGCAAGATGTTTCTCAAGTCTGCGCTGGTCAAAAACAACAACCTAACTCTACTAATCCCATTTTCCAGCACTTGGCCCATTACCTTGTCTGCCTCTGCATCGCAAGTGCACATCTAAATACTTCTTAAATGTTATGAGGGTCTCTGCCTCCACCACCCTTTCAGGCAGCGAGTCCCATCACCCTCTGGGTGAAAAGTTCTTCCTCATATCCCCTCCAAACCTCCTGCCCGTTACCTTAAATCAATGCCCCCTGGTCATTGATCCCTTCACCGAGGGAAAAGGTTTCTTCCTGTCCATTATATCTATACCCCTCATAATTTTATACATCTCAATCATGTCCCCTCGCAGTCTCCTCTGCTCCAAGGAAAACAATCCAAATCTATCCAAACTCTCTTCCTAACTAAAATTCTTCGACTGAGGCAATATCCTGGAAATCTCCTCTGCACCCTTTCCAGTGCGATCACATCCCTCTGATAATGTGGATTCCAGAACTGCACAAAATACTCTAGCTGTAGCCTAACCAAAGCTTTGTACAGTTCAAGCATAACCACTTTTCTCTTAAACTAATGAAGACAAGTATACCATACGCCTTCTTAACCACTGTATCTGCCTGCCCTGCTAGCTTAAGGGACAAGTGTACGTGCACACCAAGATCCCTCTGATCTACGGTGCTTCCCAGGTTCCTGCCATTTATCATGTATTCCCTTGCCTTGTTTGTTCTTCCCAAGTGCATCACCTCACACTTATCCGGATTGAATTCCATTTGCCACTCATCAGTCCATCTTTGGAGTTAAAGCTACTGCATTGGGGGAAGGCTAATTCTAACAATATTAGGCAGGAACTGAAGAAGGTGCATTGGGGACGGATGTTTGAGGGTAAATTAACATCTGACATGTGGGAGGCTTTCAAATGTCAGTTGAAAGGAATTCAGGACCGTCATGTTTCTGTGAGGAAGAAGGATCAATATGGCAGATTTAGCGATCCTTGGATAACGAGAGATATTGTAGGCCTCGTCAAAAAGAAAAAGGAGGCATTTGTCAGGGCTAGAAGGCTGGGAACAGACGAAGCCTGTGTGGAATATAAGGAAAGTAGGAAGGAACTTAAGCAAGGAGTCAGGAGGTCTAAAAGGGGTCACGAAAATTCATTGGCAAATAGGGTTAAGGAAAATCCCACAGCTTTTTACACATACATAAAAATCAGGAGGATAGCCAGGGAAAGGGTTGGCCCACTGAAGGACAGGGTAGGGAATCTATGTGTGGAGCCAGAGGAAACGGGCAAGGTACTAAATGAATACTTTGCATCAGTATTCACCAAAGAGAAGGAATTGGTGGATGTTGAGTCTGGAGAAGGGTGTGTAGATAGCCTGGGTCACATTGTGATCCAAAAAGACGACGTGTTGGGCATCTTGAAAAATATTAAGGTGGCTAAGTCCCCAGGACCTGATGGGATCTACCCCAGAATATTGAAGGAGGCAAGAGAGGAAATTGCTGAGGCCTTGACAGAAATCTTTGGATCTTCACTGTCTTCAGGTGATGTCCGGGAGGACTGGAGAATAGCCAATGTTGTTCCTTTGTTTAAGAAGGGTAGCAAGGATAATCCAGGGAACTACAGGCCGGTGAGCCTTATGTCAGTGGTAGGGAAAACAGGATCTACTCTCATTTGGAAGCAAGGGGTCGTATTGGCGAGAGGCAGCACGGTTTTGTGAAGGGGAGGTCGTGTCTCACTAATTTGATAGAGTTTTTTGAGGCGGTCACAAAGATGATTGATACAGGTAGGGCAATGGATGTTGTCTATATGGACTTCAGAAAGGCCTTTGACAAGGTCCCTCATGGCTGGTACAAAAGGTAAAGTCACACGGGATCAGAGGTGAGCTGGCAAGATGGATACAGAACTGACTCGGTCATAGAACGTAGAGAGTAGCAATGGAAGGATGCTTTTCTGATTGGAGGGCTGTGACTAGTGGTGTTCTGCAGGGATCAGTGCTGGGACTTTTGCTGTTCGTAGTATATATAAATGATTTGGAGGAAAATGTAACTGGTCTGATTATTAAGTTTGCGGACAACACAAAGGTTGGTGGAATTGCGGATAGTGATGAGGACTGTCAGAGGATACAGCAGGATTTAGATCGTTCGGAGACTTGGGCGGCGAGATAGCAGATGGAGATTAACTCGGACAAATGTGAGGTGATGCATTTTGGAAGGTCTAATACAGGTCGGGAATATACAGTGAATGTTTGAACCCTCAAGAGTATTGACAGTCAGAGAGATCTTGGTGTACAGGTCCACAGGTCACTGAAAGGGGCAACACAGGTGGAGAAGGTAGTCAAGAAGGCATATCCCATGCTTGCCTTCATTGGCCGGGGCATTGAGTATAAAAATTGGCAAGTCATGTTGCAGCTGTATAGAACCTTCGTTAGGCCACACTTGGAGTATAGTGTTCAATTCTAGTAGCCACACTACCAGGAGGATGTGGAGGCTTTAGAGAGGGTGTAGAAGAGATTTACCAGGATGTTGCCTGGTATGGAGGGCATTAGCTATGAGGAGAGGTTGAGTAAACTTGTTTTGTTCTCATTGGAACAAAGGAGTTTGACAGATGACCTGATAGAGGTCTACAAAATTATGAGGGGCATAGACAGAGTGGATAGTCAGAGATTTTTTCCCAGGGTAGAGGGGTCAACTACTAGAGGGCATAGGTTTAAAGTGCAAGGGGCAAGGTTTAGAGGAGATGTACGAGATAAGTTTTTCACACAGAAGGTAGTGGGTGCCTGGAACTCGCTGCCGGAGGAGGTGGTGGAAGCAGGGACGATAGTGACGTTTAAGGAGCCTCTTGACAAATACATGAATAGGATGGGAATAGAGGGATACGAACCCCGGAAGTGTAGAAGATTTTAGTTTAGACGGCAGCATGATCGGCGTAGGCTTGGAGGGCTGAAGGGCCTGTTCCTGTGCTGTACTTTTCTTTGTTCTTTGCAGACACTCTTACAAGTCTCAGCCCTTTATGACTTTTGTATTTGTGCGTGACTGTGATCCAACATTGTGGACACAGCAGCCAAGGTAAACATCATTCCTGGCTGGCCCCTGAAGCACTGTTCGAGCTGCTGATTGCCTTGCACTCATCAGCCAGGACTATCCAGTCTCATTCTACTCTCTCTCACCTCATGCACTCAGACCCCAGTCCTTGGGGCTTTTCACAGTAACTTCATTGCAGTGTTAATGTAAGCCTACTTGTGACAATAAAGATTATTATTATTAGTTTAAATTTAGAGTACCCAATTCATTTTTTCCAATTTAGGGGCAGTTTAGCGTGGCCAATCCACCGACCCTGCACATCTTTGTATTGTGGGGGGAAACCCACGCAAACGTGAGGAGAATGTGCAAACTCCACACGGACAGTGACCCAGAGCCGGGATCGAACCTGGGACCTCGGCGCCGTGAGGCAGCAGGACTAACCCACTGCGCCACCATACTGCCCGATTATTATTATTATTAATGAGTCTGACGCACTTTGGTTGCAAAACCTTTCTGAGAGGTCATTTGCATCCCTTGATAAGGAGGCAAGCAGGCCAAAGAAATCTCCACGTGAGGTTGGACAACGGCTTCAGTCAAATGCACACACACCTCTTCAATCCTATACTCAATCTGTTTCGCAGTCAAGGCTAACTTGCCTGTTGCCTCGTTCCAGCAGCAGGAAATGCAATGACCTCACTGAACACTCTAATAGGCATCATTCTCAGAGGTCAGAACATGATGGATTGTGTGCTACGTGCCCAGCCCACACTCACAACTGATGGCCAGTGTTTAAGCATTCTCATGTTGGAATATTCGGTAAGCAGTTTGTTGGTAACGTGGGAGAATTGAATCTGTGGGAGTTAATCATCGGACTCCGGTTGTCACTCAAATTCCACACCCTTAAATGCCCGCAACCAGTGAAGCGACTAGACAGATTTTTGATGGACTAAGGAATGAAGGGATATGGCAAAGGTGGAGTTGAAACACAATCAGATCAGCCATGATCTTATTAAATGGTGGAGCCTCGACAAAGGGCTGAATGACCCCTCCTGCTCCTAAATCCTGTGTTCCTATGTCCTGTGTTCTTATGTCCTTGTTCCTGCATCCTGTGTACCTACATCCTGTGTTCCTACATCCTGTGCACCTACATCCTGTGTTCCTACATTCTGTGCTCCTACATCCTGTGTTCCTATGTCCTGTGTTCCTCTGTCCTGTGTTCTTATGTCCTTGTTCCTACATCCTGTGTTCCTACATCCTGTGTTCCTATGTCCTGCGTTCCTATGTCCTGTGTTCTTATGTCCTTGTTCCTACATCCTGTGCTCCTACATCCTGTGCTCCTACATCCTGTGTTCCTATGTCCTGTGTTCCTATGTCCTGTGTTCTTATGTCCTTGTTCCTACATCCTGTGTTCCTACATCCTGTGCTCCTACATCCTGTGTTCCTATGTCCTGTGTTCCTATGCCCTGTGTTCTTATGTCCTTGTTCCTACATCCTGTGTTCCTACATCCTGTGTTCCTATGTCCTGCGTTCCTATGTCCTGTGTTCTTATGTCCTTGTTCCTACATCCTGTGCTCCTACATCCTGTGCTCCTACATCCTGTGCTCCTATGTCCTGTGTTCCTATGCCCTGTGTTCTTATGTCCTTGTTCCTACATCCTGTGTTCCTACATCCTGTGATCCTACATCCTGTGTTCCTACAGCCTGTGTTCCTACAGCCTGTGTTCCTACAGCCTGTGTCCATCTGGCCTGCGTTCCTATGCCCTGTGCTATTATGTCCTTGTTCCTACATCCTGTGATCCTACATCCTGTGTTCATCTGGCCTGTGTTCCTACATCCTGTGCTCCTACATCCTGTGTTCCTAGGTCCTGTGTTCCTACATCCTGTGTTCCTACATCCTGTGTTCCTACATCATGTGCTCCTATATCCTGTGTTCCTATGTCCTGTATTCCTATGTCCTGTGTTCCTATGTCCTGTGTTCCTATGTCCTGTGTTCCTGTGTCCTGTGTTCCTACATCCTTATTCTTCACGAGCAACAAAATGGGGCCAAGGATACTTCCAAATTGTGCAAGTGAACATATATTTCCATGTGCCAGAATTATATCAAACGATTGTACACCCTGTGTGCCTTTAGAACATGTTTATCTTTCTTTTTCCATTACCTTGTTTAGGTGCAACCCCAACATCCACAGCTGAGGTGGAGGCAGCCTGCTCGCTGCAACGCCCTGTTGACGTGATGACTGTGGCGGGTGTGCTCTGTTGGCCCGAGACCTGGAGGGCTCTGGCCTGCTAAGGGTCTCCTGTTGAGGTGCAGGCGCACCCTCCTCTGCCTGACCTGCTGGAGGTGTTGGGGTTCACTGACAGAGAGAGGTGGGGGAGGGGAGGGGGTGGGAGCAGCAAGGCACCCCTGAAGTATCTTGCGTTGAAAGTCCCCGGGGTGCCTGGCTGGCACTCCTCCTCCCTGTGGGTGCCTGGTGGTGGCACCTCCCTAACTCCGTGAGGAGAAGGGGCACCTGGAGGGAGGTTGAGGTGTCCCATCCAACCCTCTGACAGCCACTGCTGCGCAGCAGCCATGGCTGGAGCGACAGAGCGCAGTCTGAACGTACATCCGCCACCACTGTGAGTCGTACTGGATCTGGGTTCCATGAAGACAGCCAAGAACCCACGTGCCTGAGATATGACATTATTCAGAATGTGGATGGGCTCCTCCAGCTTTTGGTCCGATTTGCGCATGGCCTCTGGCATCTCTTCCTGATGTCCACTTGCCTGTTTCCATGATGTCTCTTATGGGCAGAGGTTCATTGTCTGCATGGGGCTGAGCAGGGGCCTGGTCTCCAGCAATCCTTCAAGTGTCAGAGACTTTGGCTGTCACTTCCTCCACCTGCTGTCGGTGTTCCCCAGATTGTGACCCTGAGCCTACTGCAGAACACGCACTGACCAAGGTGACCCAGAGCCTACTCTAGAACACACCAATCGAGGTGAGCCCAAGTCTGATCTAGAACTTACATCGACTGAGATGACCTTGAGCAAACTCTAGAATATACACCGTCTGAGATGATCCCGAGTCTGCTCTAGAACACACACTGACCAAGGTGACCCCGAGCTTGCTCTAGCACATACACCGACCAAGGTGACCCAGAGCCTACTCTAAAACACACCAATCGAGGTAAGCCCAAGTCTGATCTATAACTTACATTGACTGAGGTGACCCTGAGCAAACTCTAGAATATACACCGTCTGAGATGATCCCGAGTCTGCTCTAGAACATGCACTGGCCGAGGTGACCCCGAGCAGACTCGAGAACATACACCGACCGAGGTGACCCTGCGCCTGCTCGAGAACGTACACTGACCGAGGTGACCCTGAGCCGACTCTAGGACATATACTGACCGAGGTGAATAGATCTGCGCTGGTGGAGGGTAAGGTAAGTGTTGTGACAATGCATTCGCTGAGGATTCTAAGGTATCCCCTCAGAGGTGGGGCAAAATCGGTGGGGGAGTCCTGTCTCACTTTCGGCACAGTCACGGTTCTGCTCCTCCTGGCTAACTTGGCAGCCTGCTCCTAGAAAGGCATGAGGGCTCACATGGCAGGAATGCTGCCTCCGCTCTTGGCCCACTCCCTCATATCGTGGGTGTTTGTGTCCTGCAGGCAGGCAGAAAGTGTCATCTCAAAGGGTGCAGGAGCAGTTCAGGTCCTGTTCAGGAGCAGTTCAGGTGCTCTTCAGGAGCAATTCAGGAGCAGGTCAGGTGCTGTTCAGGAAATGTTCAGGAGCAGTTCAAGTGCTGTTCAGGAGCAGTTCAGGTCCTGTTCAGGAGCAGTTCAGGTGCTGTTCAGGAGCAATTCAGGAGCAGTTCAGGTGCTGTTCAGGATCAATTCAGGTGCTGTTCAGGAGCAGTTCAGGTGCTGTTCAGAAGCAGCTGCGGAGCAGTTCAGGAGCAGGTCAGGTGCGGTTCAGGTCCTGTTCAGGTGCTGTTCAGGAACAGTTCAGGAGCAGTTCAGGTGCTGTTCAGGAGCAATTCAGGTGCTGTTCAGAAGCAGTTGAGGGGCTGTTCAGAAGCACTTGCGGAGCAGTTCAGGTGCTGCTCAGGTGCGGTTCAGGTCCTGTTCAGGAGCTGTTCAGGAGCAGTTCAGGAGCTGTTCAGGAGCAGTTCAGGAGCTGTTCAGGAGCAGCTCAGGTGCTGTTCAGGAGCTGTTCAGGAGCAGTTCAGGAGCAATTCAGGAGCAGTTCAGGAGCTGTTCAGGAGCAGTTGAGGGGCTGTTCAGGAGCTGTTCAGGAACAGTTCAGGAGCAATTCAGGAGCAGTTCAGGTGCTGTTCAGGAACAGTTGAAGGGCTGTTCAGGAGCTGTTCAGGAACAGTTCAGGAGCAATTCAGGAGCAGTTCAGGTGCTGTTCAGGAGCAATTCAGGAGCAGTTCAGGTGCTGTTCAGGACCAGTTCAGGTGCTGTTCAGGAGCAGTTCAGGTGCTGTTCAGGAGCAGTTCAGGTGCTGTTCAGGAGCAGTTCAGGTGCTGTTCAGGAGCAGTTCAGGTGCTGTTCAGGAGCAGTTCAGGTGCTGTTCAGGAGCAGTTCAGGTGCTGTTCAGAAGCACTTGTGAAGCAGTTCAGGAGCTGCTCATGTGCGGTTCAGATCCTGTTCAGGAGCTGTTCAGGAACAGTTCAGGTTCTGTTCAGGAGCAGTTCAGGTCCTGTTCAGAAGCTGTTCAGGAGCAGTTGAGGAGCTGTTCAGGAGCTGTTCAGGAACAGTTCAGGAGCAATTCAGGAGCAGGTCAGGTGCGGTTCAGGTCCTGTTCAGAAGATGTTCAGGAGCAGTTGAGGGGCTGTTCAGGAGCTGTTCAGGAACAGTTCAGGAGCAATTCAGGAGCAGGTCAGGTGCGGTTCAGGTCCTGTTCAGAAGATGTTCAGGAGCAGTTGAGGTGCTGTTCAGGAGCAGTTCAGGTGCTGTTCAGAAGCAGCTGCGGAGCAGTTCAGGTGCTGCTCAGGTGCGGTTCAGGTCCTGTTCAGGTGCTGTTCAGGAACAGTTCAGGAGCAGTTGAGGTGCTGTTCAGGAGCAATTCAGGTGCTGTTCAGAAGCAGTTGAGGGGCTGTTCAGAAGCAGCTGTGGAGCAGTTCAGGTGCTGCTCAGGTGCGGTTCAGGTCCTGTTCAGGAGCTGTTCAGGAGCAGTTCAGGAGCTGTTCAGGAGCAGCTCAGGTGCTGTTCAGGAGCTGTTCAGGAGCAGTTCAGGAGCAATTCAGGAGCAGTTCAGGAGCTGTTCAGGAGCAGTTGAGGGGCTGTTCAGGAGCTGTTCAGGAACAGTTCAGGAGCAATTCAGGAGCAGTTCAGGAGCTGTTCAGGAGCAGTTGAGGGGCTGTTCAGGAGCTGTTCAGGAACAGTTCAGGAGCAATTCAGGAGCAGTTCAGGTGCTGTTCAGGAACAGTTGAAGGGCTGTTCAGGAGCTGTTCAGGAACAGTTCAGGAGCAATTCAGGAGCAGGTCAGGTGCGGTTCAGGTCCTGTTCAGAAGATGTTCAGGAGCAGTTGAGGGGCTGTTCAGGAGCTGTTCAGGAACAGTTCAGGAGCAATTCAGGAGCAGTTCAGGTGCTGTTCAGGAGCAATTCAGGAACAGTTCAGGTGCTTTTCAGGAGCAGTTCAGGTCCTGTTCAGGACCAGTTCAGGTGCTGTTCAGGAGCAGTTCAGGTGCTGTTCAGGAGCAGTTCAGGTGCTCTTCAGGAGCAGTTCAGGTGCTGTTCAGGAGCAGTTCAGGTGCTGTTCAGGAGAAGTTCAGGTGCTGTTCAGGAGCAGTTCAGGTGCTGTTCAGAAGCACTTGTGAAGCAGTTCAGGAGCTGCTCATGTGCGGTTCAGATCCTGTTCAGGAGCTGTTCAGGTCCTGTTCAGAAGCTGTTCAGGAGCAGTTGAGGGGCTGTTCAGGAGCTGTTCAGGAACAGTTCAGGAGCAATTCAGGAGCAGGTCAGGTGCGGTTCAGGTCCTGTTCAGAAGATGTTCAGGAGCAGTTGAGGGGCTGTTCAGGAGCTGTTCAGGAACAGTTCAGGAGCAATTCAGGAGCAGTTCAGGTGCTGTTCAGGAGCAATTCAGGAACAGTTCAGGTGCTTTTCAGGAGCAGTTCAGGTCCTGTTCAGGACCAGTTCAGGTGCTGTTCAGGAGCAGTTCAGGTGCTGTTCAGGACCAGTTCAGGTGCTGTCCAGGAGCAGTTCAGGTGCTGTTCAGGAGCAGTTCAGGTGCTGTTCAGGAGCAGTTCAGGTGCTGTTCAGGAGCAGTTCAGGTGCTGTTCAGGAGCAGTTCAGGTGCTGTTCAGGAGCAGTTCAGGTGCTGTTCAGGAGCAGTTCAGGTGCTGTTCAGGAGCAGTTCAGGTGCTGTTCAGGAGCAGTTCAGGTGCTGTTCAGGAGCAGTTCAGGTGCTGTTCAGGAGCAGTTCAGGTGCTGTTCAGGAGCAGTTCAGGTGCTGTTCAGGAGCAGTTCAGGTCCTGTTCAGGAGCAGTTGAGGGGCTGTTCAGGAGCAGTTCAGGAGCAGTTGAGGAGCTGTTCAAGGGCTCCCAAACCCTCCCCAGTAAGTGTTTAACAAACAGGATATCCTCAAACTGATAGAACATTGAGCACATGAAGTGACTGCCACACATTCAGTGCACTTGTCCATCTGCTGCTGAACCCTGCAACCTAAACTCCTGTCTGACCCCCTGTGCACTGACACACATACACTGTCTAGTGTCATTTTGTATGACTGGAAGCCACTTGCCCTGGCAGAAGATCTTTCATCCTCTTCCTGTATCAAGTGGCTATAGGACTTGTGCACACTGATGACATTTCTACGATAACTTTACAACATATATACACAGCCTATCATTGCCCTCAGCTAGTGGTGCCAACCCAATAGTGGGAGGTTGATCACCTACTTAGCACAAGAATTATTGCTCTAGGAATCCTGGTTTTGACACACGTCTCATTATAACACTCTATTGATTAACACAGTGCTCAACACCGAAGGTCAAAAAGCACCACAGGGTTGACCCAATATCCATCCATTCCACATTTTACCTCCTTGGAATAGATCCATTGAAGATACAGGAATGATCCATCTCCAGGATAGAGTTCCATCAGCAGGAAGATCTGCAGAATGACTATTATCTCCTCACTGACTATTATACTTTTCTATTTCTCTAAGGCAAGGCTTGGCCTGATTGAGGCTGAATGGTCCCGTGTGTACAATCAATGATACCCTATACCCTTGGGAAACTGCAGATGTCAAAGAATCCTAGCTGCCTGGGTGTCTGTGGCTCTGGCTTCATGCCAAGGTGTTCTTTGCAGGGCATGTGCTTTAGCAGAGCTCCAGTGATAAGCATCAATGCACTGAGGAATGCTTCCCCCTGTCAAATCATCCAGGGCGGCTTGAAGCAATCCTCAAACACAAAACTTCATGGCTGTGCACCTCTTAAGAAGCATAGACAAGAGCTGTGCTGAGGGTACACAGTCTAAATGACTAATTGGGTCCAGAGCGAGTCAAGGAGTTTCAGTGGATACTCGCTGCCAGGAATCCGAGGAAGCATAGGGTCTCTCTCAGCCTCCTGTCTTATTGCAGATTTCCCTCAATTATTACAGCACAAGATTAACCCTGCAGCAGCCCAGGCACCCACACGCCTCATTAGTCAGACGTTATGACAGGAGAGAAAAGGGGCAACGTCTCCTGAATTCTATCCACAAAACCACAACTGTGTGCGCTTTACTGTGCGGAAGCACAGAAACTCAAACCTCAGGAGGCAGCCCCACAACCTATTCCCCTGAAATTAAACTGCTAAGGGGTGATTTGATCAACATGTTTAGGATGTTAAAGGGAATCAGATGGGTCAGAGAGAGAGGTTGGGGAGTCTAGGATGAAGGGAGATCATTTAAGAATTAGAGGCAGACCTTTTGGGAGTACAACTAAGAAATGTTTCTACACAGGAAGCTTGACAATTGACGCTGCATCAATTGTGCATTTTAAATTTCAGAATGGAACTGGAACAGGTTCCAGTGGTGAAGAAGTTTCCTGTTTTCAGGTTCATTGGCTTCTATTATGTACTCAAGTCTTTGAAATGCTGTGAGAACCCATAGACTCTGGCTCGGAGGTGACAGTACTAATCACTGAGTCATGACGGGCACCTCGGACTGCAATAGAGGGCTTTGCCAAGCAACACCAGCTCTTAAATGGCACAGCGCAGTGTCAATGAAAGTTTTCATACCCCCCAATTTATGGGTGCACCCCCTTTTCAGCTAATAGGTGGCACAGTGGTTAGCACTGTTGCCTCACAGCGTCAGGGATCCAGGTTCAATTCCAGCCTTGGTGACTGTCTGGAGTTTGCACTTTCTCCCCGTGTCTGCGTGCGTTTCCTCCGGGTGCTCAGGTTTTCTCGCACAGTCCAAAGGTGAGCAGGTTAGATGGATTGGGCATGCTAAATTGGCTCTTCGTGTCCAAAGGTTTGGTGGCTTCACGAGGATAGGGAAGGGGAGTGGACCTAGGTAGGGTGTCCTTTCAGAGGGTCGGTGCAGACCCGCTGGGCCGAATGGCCTCTTTCTGCACTGTAGGGATTCTATTATTCTATTCTATGATTCTCCAATCGAGCACCCAACCACTGTGTATGATATCCTGAAATACAAGGATTATCGGGGCCATTGTCCTTACTGAACAACGAGAACCCATTTTATTTCTGAGTAGTCACAAAGAGGCATCAAGGGCATCAGGTTCTAGTCACATGGAAGCCCTTGATTTGGAACAGCTGTGTTACCAGGCCAACCGCACTGATGTGGTTTATGATGATGGAGACAGTTGCTGACAAACCGAATATTTGCAATCATCAAAGTTAGGTGTGTGTTTTATTCATGTTGACCTGAAAAGAACTTGAAGTTTCCAGATCAGGTGAACCACACCATGAGCTCCTGCCCAGGTGTGTTTGAACTTGACTCTAAAGCTATTTATTTGCGATTGAATTACTCACGCTACTTTTCTCTTGTGGAAAGCATTTGTAATGTGATTGTATCATTTTTCCCTTTTGCAGTAATAGAACCATGGCTAACACAAAAGGGTTCACCCAATCCTCAGATTCTTCGTTGTCGGTCGTTCCTTTACTTTACCGCGGGCTTTGTCTTATGAAAAAGTAGCTCAGCAGCAATCTGCCTTTATCTGTGGAAAATTAATTTAAATTGACATCTTGTGCTGTGATGTGGGATAATTGTGTTAGTCGATTAACCCTAATAGTTTCGTCTGTGCATGATTCTGTCTGATTACGGAACTCATAAAAGAGTGAGATCTTCAAATGGATTCCAACCAGAAGGCACATCATTAAAAACTAGATAGAGTATCTGAATGGCTTTAGTCCTGGATCAGCAACTCTGAGGGCACAAGTTCAATTCCACTCCGGTAGTTATGAAATCAAATTAAATAAATCTGATCATTTGGGAGATAACAGCAGAAAAATAAAGGTGATTGTAAAAGTCTGATTTGTTCACTTATGCCCTTCATGGAAAGAAACATGCCAGCCCGACTCAGTCTGGCCTACCTGTGACTCCAATCCGCACTGCATGATTGACTCTTAATGGTCTAGTAAGCTATAAAGTTTATTGAAGAGAGTTGATTGGGCATTCTTATTGCAATATATGCCCCAACCACCATACAACTACAGAAAAAGGCAATCTTGAGGACCAGCAAAATCCATTGTATTGACATCTCATGGTTGAGAGAGCTGTCTTTACACATTGGTCAAGCTAAAAAATGACGTAACTATCGGCCAACATCCCAACCTCCTCCATCACCATCCCTGGGTATTCCCATTACCACCAATGGAACAGACCCGCCACTGGCTGGGGTGCAGTGATTTACAACCAGATGAGAGAGTGACCATCGGAGGAGACCTCAGGGCCCCATGAAACTTCATGGCTTCAGGTCAAAGGTCAAGGAAATTGGCTACTGATCACCACCTGCCCCTCAAAAGGCAAAGGTAGGGCAAACAAATCCAGAGTCCCCTGGATGACAAACAAGATAAAGGATTTTACCTGAAGAAGATGCTACACATGGAATGGTGAAAGAGAAGATAATTCAGACACTGAGGGTGGGTGGGGGGGGGGGGGGGGGGGGGGGGGGTTAAAATTGATAGAGAAGAGGTAATGAATAGAACTGTCTGTACTTAAAGTGGATAAGGCACCAGGACTGGGTGGGAAACTGAGGAAAGTGAGAATGGAAATTGCAGGGGCACCAGCTATAGCTTGTCAGTCTTCCCACGACACAAGGGAGGTGCCAGAGAACTGGAGAATTGCAAATATCATACCCTTGTTCAAAAAAAGTTGTAAAGATAAACCCAGCAGTTTATCTTCAGTGGTTGTGACCCTTCGAGAAACAATAATTCGGAACAAAATAAATAGTCATATTATCAAATGTGGGTTCATTAAGGAAAACTGGCATTGATTTGTTGAGGAAAAATCATGTTTAACTAACTTTCTGGAGTTTTTTGAGGAGGTAACAAAGAGAGTTGATACAAGGAATTCTGTTGATGTGGTTTACATGGACTTTCAGAAGGCATTTGATACAGTGCCACACAACAGACTTCTGAGCAAAGTTATAATATGGAATAAAAGGCACAGGAACAACACGGATACAAATTGACTAGATGACAGGAAACAAAGTCGCAGTTAATAGATTTTTTTCAGGCTGGAGGATGGTTTGTAGTGGAGATCCCCACGGGTCAGTTTCCCTGATTATATATTAATGACCTTGATCTTGATGTACAGGGCACAATTCAAAAGTTTGCAGACGATACGAAAGTTGGAAGCATTGTGAACTGAGAAAATCACTCAGGACTTCAAAAGGACATGGACATATTGGTGGAATGGCAGATGAAGTTCAATGTGGAGAAATATGAGGTGATTCATTGAATAACATGGAAAGAATATAAAAGAAAGGGTACAATTTTTCAAAGGGTGCAGGAGTAATACGGCCTGGGTGTAGCGCATAAATCATTGAAAGTGGCAGAAGATGTTGAGAAGGTGATTAATAAAGCATACGCAGACTTTGCCACAAGAGCCACACAGTACAAGAGCAAGGAGATTATGTTGAATTTGTTGAAGTCACTAGTTTGGCTTCAGATGGAGCATTGAGTTCAATTATGAGCGTGGAATTTTAAAAGGATGTGAAGGCGATAGGGAGAGTGCAGAAAGATTCATGAGAATGGTTCCAGGGATGAGAAACTTCAATTCTGAAGATTGATTTGAGAATGATGTGGAGATGCCGGCGTTGGACTGGGGTGAGCACAGTAAGAAGCCTTACAACACCAGGTTAAAGTCCAACATATTTGTTTCAAACACTAGGGCTGGGATTCTCCTCTACCCGGCGGGGAAGGGGGTCCCGGCATGTTGGAGTGGCGTGAACCACTCAGGCGTCGGGCCACCCCAAAGGTGCGGACGCCTCCCACCTTCAGGGGCCAAGCCCTAACATTGAGGGGCTAGGCCCGCGCCGGAGTGGTTCCTGCTCCGCCGGCTGGCGTGAACGGCCTTTGGCGCCACGCCAGGCGGGGCCGAAAGGACTTCGCCGGCCAATGTAAGTCCGTGCATGCGCCGGAGCATCAGCGGCTGCTGATGTCATCCTGGCCCATGCGCAGGGGAGGGGTCTCTTCCGCCTCCGCCATGGTGAAGACCATGGCGAAGGCGGAAGAAAAAGAGTGCCCCCACGGCACAGGCCCACCCGCCGATTGGTGGGCCCCGATAGCGGGCCAGGTCACCGTGGGGGCACCCTCCAGGGTCAGATTGCCCCGCGCCCTCCCCCCCAGGACCCTGGTGCCCGCCCGCCAGATGATGGGGGATGAATGTAATGAGCCAAGTTCCGCACACATGAGTGCGGCCTCAACCAGGACCTTGGATTCATGTCGCATTACATTCATCCCCCACCATCTGGCCTGGGCTTGTGGAATCCTACCAACTGTCCTGGCTTGAGACAATTCATACCTCTTTAACCTGGGGTAACACCTAACTCTGGATCTGTAAAGACTTAATTACCTGCAAATGCTCGCATTCTAAGCATTGTCTGGCATCTTTGAATTTGTCGATATATATGTTTCTGGAACCAACCTCTTCATTCACCTGAGGAAGGAGCAGTGCTCCGAAAGCTAGTGTTTGAAACAAACATATTGGACTTTAACCTGGTGTTGTAAGACTTCTTAATTTGAGAAGTTAGGGCTGTTTTCCATGGAGAAAATAGGTTTAAAAGGAGATTTGATAGAGACACCTCAAGATCATGAGGGGTCTGGACAGAGTAGATAGGGAGAAATTGTCCCCAATTGTGAACAATTGGTAAAAGACAAAAAGTGATCTGAGGAAAATCTTTTCCTGCAGCAAGTGGTTATGGTCTGGAATGCTTTTCCTGAGCGTGTGTGGTGGAGGCAGGTTCAAACAAAGCTTTGTAAAGGGAGTTAGACTGCAATCTGAAAAGGAAGAATGGGTTATGGAGAGAAGGTAAGAGATTGGCAAAAGAGGAATTACTCACTTGGAGATCTGCCTCAGAAACAATGGGCCGAATGGCCTCATTGTGCACTATAACAATCCAGTCATTCTGTGAATGAGACAGCTTTGATATCCATGATTGGCTCAGTACTGCTGCCACTGACTAAGGTGGCTGAGTCAAAACACACAGAGCTGCCACTGGGCCTGTTTCAGATGTAGAAGGAACTGACATGAGGAGATAACCTACTTGACCTTCATCTTTAGAAGGCAATAGAAGTGACCAGTGTGTCTTACTTGAAACACAAAGCGCTGTCTTCACTACTCTGGATGTACTTTACCATATGACTATCACCATGGGACAGACTAAGAAAAAAACCTAGCAGCTACAAATTGATGGCAGGAATAGAATTGAATACTGTGGTGACATGCATATGCATAGCAATGTATATAGTTGGATGTAAAAAAGGATGTTAGGATTCTAGTGTTAGAATAAAATATTAATCCAGTGAAGGTACCACATTGGGGTACTTGCCTTATTAACAGCAAAAGCAGCTGGTTATAGACAGGAATAAACAGTCCAACAATCAATAGATTGGAGGAATGCTCTGTACTGGATGGCAGTGCAGCACAATGGTGAGCACTGTTGCCTCACAGTGCCAGGGACCTGGGTTCGAGCCTTGTGTGATTGTGTGGAGTTGGCACGTTCTCCCCGTGTCTGCATGTGTTTCCTCCGGGTGCTCCGGTTTCCTCCCATAGCCCAAAGGTGTGTTAGGGTGCTCTTTCAGAAGGTCGGTGCAGACTCAATGGGCCAACTGGCCTCCTTCTGCACTGTAGGAATTCGATGGAAACACTATCGAATCCAATCCAAATAGTTGTGGGAAACGAAGCAACTAACAGGAAGACTTGGGACAGCTCTATGGTCGATGTCGGCACATGAGTGTTAAATACATGGTTGAAGTGGCTGTGAGATTTTTCAGTCAAAAGTGCCAACTGAATGATTCTCCTCAAACTCATTCAGAAGCCCCACCATCATGTACATCAGTGTCCAGTCACTCTGATTCACTTCACATGATCTGAGGAAGCAACAGGTGCATTGAACACAGCAAATACCAAGATCCTGACAACATCCTGGCAGTGACACTGAAACCCTGTGCTCCCCGAGCTATTGTCATCCAGTCAACAATGCAGAATATTGTCCAGGTATTTCCTATCCATACGAAGCAGGATTGATCTAGCTTTGCAAAAAACATCCTTTCAGCCTGTCTTGTCACCAGTGAAGTGAAAGAAGAAATCTCCAATAGTGTCATCGAGTGCAACCTATTTGCCATTAACCTGCTCAGTTAAGGTTCCACCAGAACAATTCACCTCCAGGTTGCATCATGGTCTTGATCCAAACATGACATTCAGCACCGAATGTCAATGGGAGTAGCTGCCCGTGACATCATGAGGCACGTGATCAAGCGTAGTACCAAAGAGTCCTGTCAAACAGTGGCATCAGAGGGAAAATCCTCCAGTGGCTAGAGTCAAAACAAGATGGTTGTGGTTGTTGGATACATTCATTACAACCTCAGGACATCACAGCATCAGGTCCTCAGAGAAATATCTTTGTTACAGCAGATATTTTGATTTCTGGGGTGGTGTGCGGGGAGCGGTTGTACCTGTGTGGTACCCCAGAAGATGCTGTAATGGGGGACCGCCGCTCTGGACGTCCCCACATGAAGACTACAAGGGAACTGCTAGAGAAGTTTAAATTTCGAAAGAGTAATTACCCTGCACTGGGAACCATCCAATGGGAGACTTCAGATTATACCAACTCTCTTAGTAAAATAGTTACCCAGGAAAGGTTAGAAGGATCAAAACCAGTTCGGAACTCCTGGGTAACTATGGTACTGACCTCCAACTGACCCCCAATAGACAACCCCCCCACAACTACATCCTCAATTGTAACCCCACTGCCTCCGAATACTCCCTGATTACCTCCAACTTCACCCCATCCCCTGACTATCCCACAAAACCCCAGTGGACCCCTTGACTACTCTCCCACCTCCCTGATTAACCCTGAACCCCCCCATAAGCCCCACCCCCTGACTATTCTGATTACCCACCACCTGACCACCTCCCATCCAACCCCTCGGCGACCCCCTCAACCCTGACTACCGCCTGCTACCCAGACTATCCCCCTCCCTGACTACACCATGAACATTCCTACTACCCCACATCCCACTGACTAGCCCTCAACTACCCGAACCCCTTACTAACCCCCATCCCCTGACTTATCACTTGATCAACTTGACCCATCCAATCCCCCCAACTCCCTATACACACTCCCTTCCCCCCATCCACTTACCTGACACACATACCTTCTCCGTGGCTTGTCAAAGGGGACCTTTAATCTTACCTGCTTTATGGTTACTGATGCTGTAAAAAGGAGTGTGGCTTCACTTCTCCCCACATTGCTCTACACTGGGAGGTCTCGGTAACCAGGTGCACTGAAAGGCCTCGGTAACCAGATTTTCTGGAAGGCCTTGGTGACCAGGTGCACTGGAAGCCTCGGTAACCAGATGCACAGGAAAGCCTCGGTAACCAGGTACACTGGAAGGCCTCAGTAGTGAGGTACACTGCACATTTCTCTTGAGACTTGGGTCCGAAAAGAGCAGCTTCCGACCTGGTGAGTGAAAAGGAGCAAAGTGGCAATCTGACTGTGATTACCAGTCTTCAGAAGATCTGACCCAATTCTCTCCTTCATAAGGTTAGAAATGGAACTGTTCCCTGCTGATTGTACAGTGTTCAACTCCAATCATGAACCATCTGATGTTCACCAATAGAAAAATGTGATGCCCAGCCAGGCCTTGGCTGCTAATTATTTATTCTTATTCAAGAATAAGAGGTCTCCCTTTTAAGATGGAGATGTGGAGATTTTTTTTCTCTCAGAGAGTCAATAGTCTGTGAAATTCTGTTCCCCAGAAAGCAGTAGAGCCTGGGTCACTGAATTAATTCAGAGCTGAGTTCAACAGATTGTTAATAGAGTGAAGGGTTACATGGGGCAGACAGCAAAGAGATGAGACCGGATCAGCCCTGACCTTATTAAATGGTGGAACAGGATTGAAGAGTCGAATGGTGCTTAAGTCTGATGTTGCTATGTGACAGGTAACATTTCTCCCAATTAAATATTAGGTAATGGCCACCTCTAACAAGAGAAAACCTCTGTGCCTCTGCTGAACTTCAGCAGGACCAAGTGCTCCCCCAATATTAGCATGTTCAGGTCACCATTGAGCAGAAGATGGTCTAAACCAGCCAAAGCAAGACCAGGCGGAATTTAATACAGGTTGAGAACCCTTATCCGAAATGCTTGGGGCCGAGTGTGTATCAGATTCTGGAATTTTTGGGATTTTGGAATACAATGTGCATCTGCGGCGCGTTGGGAACTGTGAATGTTTGGCGTGCGTGCGTTGGGAACTGCGTGTGGGGACCTGCGCATATGCGGCGCGTTGGGAACTTCACATGTGCAGCGTGTGGGGACCTGCGCATGTGTGGTGCGTTGGGAATTGCACATGACCTGCGCAGCACCCGGGAACCTGCCCGGAGCTTTGTGGGATTTCCACTCGTGATGACACGTTGACGCTCGAGAAAAAGTGTGGATTTCAGAATTTTTCAGTTCTCGGAATTTTGGACAAGGGATGCTCAGCCTGTACTCTGTACGCTCAGTTTCCACATGGACACCCAACACTACCTCATCAGCAGCCCTCATGACACTTCCATTGCCTCTACCTTGTCAGACTGCTTCTCCATCCAATAATGGATAAGGAAAATTTTCTGCCAAGTAATGAATAAAGTTATTGTCTAGCGTTGTCATCGCAAGCTTTATTTCCTAACAACTGATGCCATCCCACTCCCTGACAACCGTTGGAGGCTGAACCAGACTGTTTGTAACTTTGGTGTCACATTTAACATAATGCCATCATTCAGCCAGCCTATATTTCACCTCCATAACATCGTCAGACTCCATCCTTGTCTCAGCTCCTCTTCTGCTGTCAGCTTCGATAATCCCAACACAGCCCAGGCTGGCCTCCCATGTTATCCTCTCAGTAAACTTGAGGTTATATAAACTCCCTGCTGCCAGTGTCTTAACCCATTCCCTGATCACCTTTCTGCTCATCGGCCCACATTAGCTCTTGGGTAAGCACAATTCCCATCCATGTTTTCACGTCCCTCCATGTCCTCACCCCCCCCTATCTCTCTGATCTCCACCTGCCCCACAACACTCCCAGATATCTAGCTCCTGGAATTTTGATCCCTTCAGCCTGTGCCCTTAGCTCTTGAAATCTTTCCATAACCCTTTCCTCTTCTCTACCTCTCTTCCCTTCTTTACGATGCTCCTTAAACGTGATCTCTTTGACCAAACTTTTGGTTATTTTCATCAATATCTCATGTGGTATGGTGCCAATTTCTATTTGATAACATTGGGGTGAAACACCTTGGCTTCTTCTATCACATTCGGCCCATATAAATTGTTTTATCACAATAGCAAGTTGCTGCTGGTGTTGCTATTGACCTCCTGAACCCACACTACCACAAGGCTCAAGGCAGGTTTGTGATAGAAAACCTATCTGGAAGGGGTGCAGCTGTAACAATACTCGAGAAACTCAACACCATCCAGGAAAGCCAAGTTTACTCAATCAATGCCAGTGTTCTGAATAACCACCCCCGCCACCTCCAGTTCACTCTGATTTCAGAATGTATGATTTGCAGGTTACCCTGCAATAACTCACAGTAGTGAGGTTCCTTTAACTGTTCCTCCCTCCCCTGCAAACTCTCAAACCACAAAGGATAAGAGCTGTGAAGTTGTGGGAACAGCATCACCTCCGAGACAAACAGCATCCTGACCTGGACATGTATCACTCTTCCTTCATTGTCGCTGGGTTCATGCCCTGGGAGTCCTACCGAACAGCTGTGGGAGCATATTCACCACACAAAACATCATGGTTCAAAGGGAAGACCCACCACCTTACCAAGGGCAACGAGCGATGGGGAATAAATCTATACTTGTCCGCATATATAAACTCCAGCTTTAGTTTTATAAATATCTGTCTGATTAGTTAGCATAATACCCAATTCACCATCATGCACATGAACACAACTATGTATGTACATTGATAGACACAAACACATGCCCATACTTATACACATACATAAGCATACATACATGCACATATTTACAAGCATGTTGCATATGTAGACATACGCACACAATATTTATGCAAATATAAATATATAATTATCACTCAAATACAAGCATGAACACACATACACACGCACATATATACATGCACAGATGGACAAATACATCCACGCATACAGATATAAATACACACTTGTGGTGGTGTTATTTTACAGTTCACTCAGGGAGCCCAAGTTGCTGTGACAACATGCACTTGTAGCACAGTGGTACAGTAGTTAGCACTGCTGCCTCACAGGCCAGGGACCTGGGTTCAATTCCAGTCTTGGGTGACTATCTGTGTGGAGTTTGCACGTTCTCCCGATGTCTGCGTGGGTTTCCTCCGGGTGCTCCAGTTTCCCCCCACCGTCCAAAGGACTGCAGGCTAGGTGGATTGGACACGCTAAATTGCTCCTTAATGTCCAAAAAGGTTAGGTGGGGTTACCAGGTTGCAAGGATGGGGCGGGGGTGTGGGCATAGGTTGGGTGTTCTTTCGGAGAGTCGGTGCAGATTCAATGGGCAAAATGGGTTCCTTCTGTACTGTGGGAATTCTATGGTTAGGTGGGGTTACGGGGATAGGGTGGAGGTGTGGGGATAGGGTGGAGGTGCGGTACATGTAGGGTGCTCTTTCCAGGGGCCGGTGCAGACTAGATGGGCCGAATAGCCTCCTTCAGCACTGAAAATTCTATGATATGTGGTGTAGGCTGGAGCTGGATAGTGACGGTGGAGCTCAAACTTTATGCTGATAGAAAAATGTACTTTTGGAGCTGGATTCGGCCGAAGCCGAAAGCGTGTTTGGCGATAGGCCGGAGAATCAAAGTTCCCGACCGAATCGGGGACGGCGCACTTTCGCGATGCTCCTCCCACTCCAAAGTGGTGTACTTGGAGTACGCTGCGCAATGTATCGACGGCCTCAGGGCATTGCCTGAGGCCCTCCTCCCCAATGTCCCGCTCCCGACAGGCCAAGTTCCCGATGCCGTCGATCACGTGTGGTCTCACCCGTCGGGAACTTGGTGTGGCGGCTGTGGACTCAGTCCAGCACCGCCACAGTCGGTGGAGGGCTGATCCGGGGCAGGGGGGCGACTTTATCAGGGGCTGGGGGCACTGTGGGGGAATGGTTTGTGGTGCGCGAGCCGGCCAAAGGGGGGGCACTATTTTGTGGGCTGGGTCCATGAGTGGCCGCCGCCATGTGGCACGGCACAGCCGCTGCAGGACGCCTCCGTGCACATGCACGGCCACGGACCTGGCAATTCTCCGGGGCGTGGGAATCGGTGGCCATTTTGCACCATTTTGTCTAGCATAAAACGCTATCGTTCCCATGCCGAAGTGGGTACATAGCCTCAAAATCTGAGAATCCAGCCCTTAGTTTGGCTCACATCAGGATCTCTGCAAGGTAAACCAATATACCAGCTCTTACATTCCAGCTGGGACAGATAAACCCCACAGGAAAATTGCCACAGGCTTTGGTCAGCAATATCATTGCAGAAATGTAACCGCTTATCGTCACAAGTAGGCTTCAATTAAGTTTCTGTGAAAAGCCCCTTGTCGCCACATTCCGGCGCCTGTTCGGGGAGGCTGGTATGGGAATTGGCATTGATTCCAGGATTGTCTATGCCCCAATCAGACTATTCTTCATTTGACACACAAGGTGCATTAGTTAACCATATCAGCTGCATCTTTAATGTCATTTTCTTCCTTTCTTTACAAATGAAACATTTTTATAGTGTTCAAGAAGCAGTGTTTGATTTTTTTTAAGATACCAAAGTTCCATTAAATGCAACATTATTGTAGCAATAATGACTAATCAACATAAATAATTATTGCAGCATATTTTTTGCACATATTCCATATCAGGAGTATTGCCCAGAGTCATGAATCAAGTCATAAATACAGTCTGATATTCTTTATGGAATAGTGGATAAAAATGCAGGTCCACTGAAATCTGCGTGATTTGAAAAGTGCAGCATTTCATAGAATTTAAAGTGCAGAAGGAGGCCATTCGGCCCATCGAGTCTGCACCGGCTCTTGGAAAGAGCACCCTACCCAAGGTCAACACCTCCACCCTATCCCCATAACCCAGTAACCCCACCCAACACTAAGGGCAATTTTGGACACTAAGGGCAATTTATCATGGCTAATCCACCTAACCTGCACATCTTTGGACTGTGGGATGAAACCGGAGTACCCGGAGGAAACCCAGGCACACACGGGGAGGATGTGCAGACTCCGCACAAACAGTGACCCAAGCCGGAATCGAACCTGGGACCCTGGAGCTGTGAAGCAATTGTGCTATCCACAATGCTACCGTGCTGCCCCAAACTGTGATAAAATTACTGGAACTAAATTCAGCCTGGGAACTATTTGTGAAGTTTCATTTCCGTATCTGTGATTCCATGGTTTGTGGTTTAAGAGTGTATATTTTACCTTATCTGATCTTACTTACAGCCAGAATATGCCGGTCTCGCTCAATGAGGTCGGCCCATTTACATAAGAGCCTTCCCCTGGCCGATGCGTCCAGATTTCTCCACGGGGAGCCTTGCTGGAATGCTACTCTTGCAGCTGCTACTGCTTTGTCCACATCTGGCTGATAAACAAAGAGCAGGAACAGAGGTTAATGCATTATCACTACAGCAATTACACTATATGAAGGCAAAACATGTTGGGTAGAACAGCAGGGCATGATGCAGTTCTGATCTTCTGGGATCAGGCGAATGTCTCTAATGATGCTTTTACAGGGCTAGGCTGCTTACCTCATGTACAGATGGTGTCTACAGATTACAGCCTAATGAGACACAGGCTCAGCCTGGGCACCTTGGGGTAATTTGCTTCAGGTTTAAGACAATTCATCACAAAGCCCGTGTTGAAAGTTTTCCAAAAGGCCTCTAACAAGATGTAACTCAGCGATCTCTGATGCAACGTTCCCGATAATTTTGTCCTTCGCCATGGAGAATTTCCCACCAGATAAACAAGTTGTTTCCTTTGATTTTTCCTCTTTTTAAATTATGAGCACATTGCCATCACTGAAATACCGGCCAATTCCAACTGTACTGCTGGGAAAACCCTTTACAATGTTAATCAAGGAGAGCATACCATGCCATATTGTAGAAGAAATCTCAATCCCATTTACTTCAATTCAAACTCTAACCCTATTGGCGGGTGTACTTCATGACAAAGTAAATTCACACACGGCAATGTTTTGGCATATAATTGGTGCAAATTCATTGTGCACACACTCCCTTGCACAACGAAAGACCCAACTCTGCTCTTCGACAGGCACCAGGAAATTGAGGCTCAGGCGAACTTCCAGTGAAACAACGGCCAGAAGCTAACTGCAACTTGGATCTACCTGACACCATTTAATATCATAACTTACAATGGGCAGCACGGTGGCACAGTGGTTAGCACTGTTGCTTCACAGCGCCAGGGTGCCGGGTTCGATTCCCGGCTTGGGTCACTGTCTGTGCAGAGTTTGCACGTTCTCCCCGTGTCAGAATGGGTTTCCTCTGGGTGCTCCGGTTTCTTCCCACAAATCCCGAAAGACGTGCTAGTTAGGTGAATTGGACATTCTGAATTCACCCTCAGGTGTACCCAAACAGATGCCGGAATGTGGCGACTAAATCTCTCGGTTTTATGACAGTCACTGAAAAATGGATGGAATTCAGCAATATACACAAGGTGGTTAGTTATTAAAATGTGAGTCAGTGCCAAGCTCAATAAATAAATTCAATAAATTAATAAAATAATAAATTGAAGAATTAGACAAAGTTGCTTGATCCGGTGGAAAGAATGTTTCACTGACTGTGATTCAGTGTATATTACAAATATTAAAATTTTTGGCACATCTATAAAACCTGCCTTAGCAAAATATCTGCTTTGTCTTCATAACTATAATCACTGACTTGAAAATAAATACCACGGTGTGGTAAATATAGAGCTTGTATTTCAAGTGTTTACCTTGGCTCTAAGCCAGACCGAAAGCACAGGTGTGAATACAATAACCTTCACTTACTGATATTTTTCTTAACTTGCACCTTAAGTCTGCTGAATAACATATGCTGCATGACAAGGTTGCTACACCTTAACTACGTCAACTTGGAAAGGCATTTCTGCAGGAACAAGGAAGGAGGTTCACCTAAAAAGTAAATAATTAATTCAGCAATGCAGGTACGTCAGGGCAGATTGTCAGGGGTAATTTCAATCATCAGATTGGAATTCTTTTCGCTAATGTTACGCTGGCAAGTAATTATATTTATTTTGGGTTATTTTTGAAAGGATGTGTCACCAAGACAAACCTGAAAGAATCACAGATTAGGTCAATGATGTCCAAATACTGTTAAATGGAGATTGGAACCAACAATTTGCATATTTAAGCAACCTAGAAGGTTATCTGGTAACTACTAAATGTCCCTTGGGCCAAATCAAACACTTCCAATTAGATGAGGCATGACTGATCATAATGTGCCATTTGGAAGCCTAACTCCTCATTCATAGCATATCCTGCCATGGAAGAAATTAAGTATCTCAATGCCATCTACTCCAGCTCATACACTAACCCCACTTTATGACTGTAACAAAAGCAATAACGTAACGTGATTTAATATAACATCCCATGGCACTTCATAGGGGTATAACAAAACAAAAAACATCTACACTGTACATAGCTTATGTGGTAGTGTGTCCCTTTAAAGGGCGGGTCCTCGGGGGTTCATGTGACCTATTTGGCCAATTGGGCTGGAGCGGGCGAATTCCGAGGCTGAGTGTGGGCTTTCCTTGCCAGATCGGAGTTTGGAACCGTAGAGTACGGTAGCTTTTACTTCACTCTCAGTAAATAGTCATTTACCTTAATAAATAGTTTATTCTTTAATCTTACTGGATACTAGATTTGGGGACGAGGATCAATCGGAGTGCCTTCCAACTACCACAGGCATCAGGAGAACAGACCTCGTGTGGAAGCTTTTTTTAAAGAAAACTCATTCAACATGCCCCTTTTTGGGAAACCTGAGCCATTCGATCCTGACACAGAGCAGTGGGTCCCATATATTGAACACCTGCACCATTTTTATCAGGCCAATGAATTTGGGGATGGGGGGGAAGAGAAGCAGCAGGTAATCAGAAACCTGATTTGGAGTTTGACTTCTCCAGATGTCCCCGACTCCAAAATATTTGAAGAGCTTATGAAACGAGTCAAGAGACATTATCATCTGAAGCCCTCGGTGATATTACAACGATACAAATTTAATTCCATGAAACGAGCCCGAGAGAAGGTGATAGCGCCGTTTGTGGCATACCTAAGATAAACGGCTGAACAGTGCGAGATCGGGTCTGCACTCAATGACATGTTGAGAGACAGGCTGCTCTGTGGTGTTAACGCCGCAGCCATCAATTGTTTTGCTTTAACGTTGGCTAACTCATTTAGTGTTGCGAGTTTCATTTTGAAGTTGTTCCACATGGGTCTGAAGTATCACTGCATGGCCCAATCAGCGGCATTTTTGGAGTGATCTCTGTTGCTCCCTGGCCCTCCCTCTCACTGTCGACCCTTCCTTTGCCACATCCTGACCCTTCTGCTAACTACCGACCCTCCCTCTACCCCTCCCTGACCCTGCCTCTCATCTGTGGCTTACCTCCTACAAGTGAAAGCTACTTTTTCTGCCTCTCACTGCTCATCCCCAGTGCACTCGCTCACAACGCAGGTTCAGGAGAAGGAAGTGGCAAGAGGGAGAGGTGGGGAATGGGACAAATCTGACAAAAGGGAGGGTCCGCAGTCAAGAAGAGAGTCAGGGAGTGGTAGAGACTGCGAGCCAGAGGGTCAGTGAGCAGAATCAAAGATGAGATAAGTAGAAGGTTATTATACTGTATTTGTTTTATATTTTCAAACGATTTTATTTTTAAAGTTATTTCATTTACCAAAAAAGGAATGTAAATCATTCTCACTTACAAGATGTAATGTTTCATTTTTTTTTTCTGTGAAGGACAACAATCTGACCAAAACGTTTTTATTAGTTTCAATGTGAAAATCCAATTTGCTTAAAGTCATTTCAGTTAAAGTTTTCACGAACATAATTTCAACTTTAAGTGAGGACTTAATGGTTAAGTTAAATTTCTCTCCCATAGTCATTTCCTATTTACCCCATCAAAACTCTCCACCAGTTTAAAATCTTAATTAAAAGGACAGGGAGAGGAAGAATATCGACAACAGTAACATAGACGTGACATCGCTATGATTTGCAAGTCCTGTAAGGACTCTGCAACTGTGAAGGAATCCTACACAGTGTATGTGGAAAACTTGCTCAAAATTGAATGTAGCAACTCACCCAATCATTTGGTCAATTCATTTTGTGCCTAGATAAGATCAGGCGTAACCCACTTTGGTGTGTTTTGAGAAGCCCCTAAATAGATGGATTCAGCTGGAAACACTAAATGAAATTGGCTGTCAGTTATTCAAGCATGACTTTCAGAGTAGCAACAAATGTTATCCTTGATTGATCAGTATGGGTTATGGCTCAGATAAATGTGTGACTGCCACTAAGTCAAAAGATTGTGGGTTTAAATCCCATTCCAAGACTCCGGTACAAAACTGCTCTGCTGATTGTTATGACCCCCTCAGGGGCCAAATCGTATATTGTATACGGTTCCCCTCCTACACCTTGGAGTATGAGCTCCCTAGGTGATTGGGAGGAACTTCACAGCATACAAACTCTGACTTGGGAGCAGGTCGGACATGGTGACCTTGTGTGGTGAGAAACAGTGTCATTGTAGTATTGTGAGTTGAGTAAATAAACCTAATTGTTATCCTGCTTACCTAGCGTTGTATGAAGTCCTTACCTTCGGCTATTACACTGGCGACGAGGATAAAGTTGAGCTGCCACAGCCACCGGACATTTCGTCACTGACCAGCTTAATCTAAGCTGGGATAGGCCTTTTCCCCCGAGCAGAGCAATGGCGCTCATTGGTAAGCTGGAACCATTTAGTGCTGGCACTGATGATTGGGCCCAATACGTCAAGCAGGTACAACTGTCACAGATGGTCACGCTGCTATCCGCTATCAGCGGTCCAACCTAGGCTTTAATTAAAGCCTCCCTTACCCGGACAGGCCTGACACACTGCCGTTTGCAACACTGGTTGACTTGTTCAAAAGACACTTAAACCACAGCCCCTAATCATGGTCCAGAGGTACGGTTTCCACACGACTTTGTAGGCCCCGACCAAATCCAATGGGGAATTTGTGGTGTGCCTGCTGATGTTAGCCACTCCCTGCAAATTTGGAGCAGCCTTGGCCGAATCCCTGAGGGACCGTTTTGTCTGTGGGTTACGGGACAGAGGGACGCAACACAAATTACCAATGGAGACTCCCCTCACCCTTCAGATAGCAGTGGACATCGCACTCTCCAGTGAGAGTGCCGAGTGCGGCCTCCAGGGCCTAGCGGTCCTCACTATCGGCCATCGACAGGACCGCCGGCCGGCCGCAATCGGAACGTTCCAGAATGGCAGCCTCCAAAATCGAGCGAGACTTTGCTACCAGGAGCGAGGCTCTTGAAGATCACGTGGGGACACTGTTCCCCAGCATCATCAGACCAGTCGCCATCCCCCCCCACCGAGAGGCCAGATGTACTATGTGGATGACCCAGCAGCAGAGGACACTCCCCTGCTGCTGCACTGTGATACGGGCCCCACGACTGCACCTATCTGGTTCACAGATAAATGGCCATCCCCTTGAGATGGAACTCGACAGCGGGGTGGGGTTCAGTGATCAGCCATTGGACATCCACTGCAACCCGGACCTCCAGTCCTCCAAACTGGAACTTCGGGACATGGGAGCCAGTTTTGCCATCGAGGGCACTGCCCATATACCCATAGTATAGAGGGACCAATCAGCGTGCTTGCCACTGGTGGTGGTCCTCAGCGACGGACCGACCTTGCTGGGCCACGATTGGCTATACCGCCGGTGGTTAGATTAGCAGCACTATTGTGGATGTACCCCTGCAGGCCGGAGAGAGTGCTGGCCAAGTTCCTGAGAATCTTTGCCAAGGGCACCGGTACCATAAAGGAACAATGGCCAAGATCAGCGTGGACAGGAATGCTCAACTCTGGTATTTTTGGGTCCATCCAGTACTTTACGCACTGCGCCCCGAGGTCAACCACGAGCTGGACCGTTTGGAGCATTTGGGTATTAACCACCATGTCCACTTTGTGGATTGGGCCGCACCAGTGGTCCCAGTATTGAAGCCAGACGGGTCTGTATGTCTCAGCGGCGACTACAAAATGACTGTGAACCGGGTCTCCCGCCATGACCGTTACTTGGTCCTGAGTATCGAGAACCTGTGCGCTAAACTCAGTGGGAGCAAGATGCTCACGAAGCTTGATATGAACCACGCATACCTACAGCCGGTGCTAGATCCAGGTTCCCGAAAATTCATATCGATTAACACCCATAAGGGGCTCTATGAATATCACTGGTTGCCGTTCGGGGTTTACTTGCCCTATGTGATTTTCCAGCGCATCATGGAAAATATCTTATGGAGTTTGCCAATGGTGGCTGTACACCTCAACAATGTGTGAATCACAGGCACCTCCAAAAAGCAACATATGGAGAATCTCACCAAAGTCCTCGAGAGTTTTGAACAGGCTTCCGAAAGGAGAAATGCATTTTTCCTGCCCCTGAGGTCACTTATTTGGGTTACTGGGTGGACAGCTGGGGCCTCCACCCGGTGGAGGACAAGGTGAGGGCAATCCAACAAGACCCCCATCCCTTGTGACCTGACGGAGTTCTGCTCCTTTCTCGGACAGGTCCACTACTATGGAAAATGTATACCCAGAATGGTCACGTTGCTCAACCCACCCCGCCAGCTCCTAAAGAAAGGGGCAGCGATGGGACTGGGTCCCCTCGCATCATAAAGTCTATCAGGTGGTCAAGCGGCGCCTATTGTCAAACCAACTACTGACACACTTTGACCCATCGAAGCTGGTGCTCCTCACATCCGACACCTCACCTTACGATGTCAGAGCGGTCCTGGTGCACTGGATGCACGATGACTCAGAACGGCCAATAGCCTTCACTTCCCGCACACTCACCGATGCCGAGCAAAATCATGCGTAGGTTGAGAAGGAAGGTTTGGCCAACGTATTTGCAGTACGGACGTTCACGATTTGTACATACCACAAGCCCCTTCTGGATTATTTAAAAAGGACAGGGTGATCCCACTGATCCACCTGGTTCCAATGGTGAGCTTTGCTACTAGCCGCCTACGAATACACCCTGGAACAACGCCCGGGCACAAAAATACCACACACCGAGACATTGAGCCACCTGCCCCTCACCATGAAACCGCCAGTGCCAGTTTCGGCCACAGAGGTAATCGCCGCCCTCCACTTCATGGACACCTTGCCGGTCATGGTGGTTCGTATCAAGGAGTGGACCCAGACAGACCCACAACTGTTATGGGTCCGGCATACGGTTCAATATGTGGCCCAGCATAGAGCACTGCCCGATGATCTGAGGGCCCAAACCACAAAGCTACTGGAGCTGAGAATGGAATCCTTTTGTGGGGTACGTGAGCGGTCGTTGCTGGGCAGGGTCGCATGTCTTTGCTGAAGGACCTCCACAGTGGGCACCCAGGGGTGGCCAAAATGAAGATGCTGGCTCGCAGCCACATTTGGTGGCCCGGGGTGGACTCAGAGATTTAGAGAGTGGCCCAGCACTGCAGTCCTTGCCAAGACATCAGAAAGCCCCACCGGCGGACCGGGTGCACCCATGGGAATGGCTGGGGAAACAATGGTCCTGTATCCACGTGGACTTTGTCGTCCCCTTCCAGGGGCCCACGTTCTTTATCCTGGTAGATGCCCATTCTGAATGGCTCGAGGTCCACCGGGTTCAAACCGTGACAACACGGACGAGTGTGGACAGGTTACGACACATTTTTAGCATACACGGAATACCCAAAGTCCTGGAGACTGATAATGGGACAGCGTTCACCTGACAAGACTTTGCATCATTCATGGCCATGAATGGTATCCGTCAGGTGAAGACTGGCCTGTACCAGCTGACCTCCAATGGATTGCCTGAGCGGGCATACAGACCTTTAAGTGGGCCATGAAGAAAACAACTGCTGGACCTTGGGAGACACAACTGGCTCTGTTTCCCTTCGGCTACCGTACGGCACCACATGCCAGCACCGAGGATTGCTCATGGGATGACTGCTCAAGACTCGCCTCAGCCTTGTATTCCCCAACACCAGTGCATGGATCCGCCAACAGCAGGATCGCTCCAAGGCGGACTCGTATCGACATTCACTACTACCACTTTCAAGCTTGGCGATGGGTCTACGTGCAAAATTTCAGCGCAGGAGCGTCATGGAATCCTAGCGTGGTCATCTAAGCGACAGGCCCGACCTCCTACGCAGTCTAGACTCAAGGGAATGCAGCCAACCGCCACCTTTATATTCTTTATTAGTGTCACAAGTAGGCTTACATTAACACTGCAATGAGGTTACTATGAAAATCCCCTCGTTGCCACATTCCGGTGCCTGTTCGGGTACATCGAGGGAGAATTTGGAATGTCCAAATTACCTAACAGCACGTCTTTCGGGACTTGTGGGAGGAAACCGGAGCATCCGGACGAAACCCACGCAGACACAGGGAGAACGAGTAGACTCCGCAAAGACAGTGACCCAAGCCGGGAATCAAACCTGGGACTCTGGAGCTGTGAAGCAACAGTGCAGCGCCGTGCTACCGTGCCACTTGACCACATTGAATGACGCTGACAAGAACCGCTAGATTTAAGTCAGGGTGCCCTGACCAGGGTCTGGGCACAACCTCCTTCACAGCCTAGGAGAACACCCAAGGCATTGCCAGGGCCAGAACACCATTTTCCTTCTCTGCCCCTTTCAGACATTGGGAAGCTGAGGTACTCAATGCACCCGCAGGGCCGTCCAATGACGACAACGATGGTGACTCCAACATGGACACTGGCCTGCCTGATGACAGCACACCAGCGCCGTTTGTGCCGACACCTTTGCCGGCCAAGCCACTCCCACCTCAGCGCTCTGCATGAAAACGACGGCCACCGGTGCGCTCCACGCCTCCCGGACCGACCTCACCGCCACTTAACCACCGTACGCTTCCCAAGCAGCTGAGGGAACCGTGCCTGAAGCAATGGACCTTTCTCCAGACTGGGTGGGAGGGACGGTGTTACCACCCCCTCAGGGGTCAAGCCCTATATTGCATACGGTTCCCCTCCTACACATTGGGGTGCAAACTCCCCAGGTGATTCCGGGGGGGGTGGGGGGGGGGGGGATCCTCCCCTAATTGGGAGGGGCCTCACAGATTTATACCCCGACCTGCGGTGTAATTGTAGTATTGTGAGTAGAGTAAATAAATCTAGTTGTTATCCTTCCTACCTGGTGTTGTATGAAGTCCTTACCTTTGGCCATCACACTGATGTTTCAATAAAGAATTGAGGGAGTGCTGCTATGCCAACGATGCTAAATTGAGTCTCTGTCTATTGTCTGATGTAAAAAATCCTACTGCCGTGATTCTGGACAAGAGCAGTTGAGGACTCCCCAGTGCACTAGCCAATATCTACGCCTCAATCAACATCAAAAAAGCAGATTATCTGCTGAGGAACAGAGGTGCAGGAGTAGGCCATTCGGCCCTTTGACCCTTACCATCATTCAATAAGATCATGCCTCACCTGGTTGTGGTTTTAACTCTACTTTCCTGTCTGCCCTCCATAACCCTTGACTCCCTCGTCTGTCAAACATTTACCTCACTCGGCCTTGTCATTTTGCTGTCTGTGGGATGGGCACTTGCTGTGGGCAAATTGGTTGCCCCACTTTCTACATTACAACTGAAACTACAATTCAAATCCAGTGCACTGGCTCTAAAACACTTTGGGTTGCCACGAAAGGCTTTAGATAAAATAAATGTTTACTCTAACACACAAGCTCATACTGCTGGGGAGCTGAATGCAGAGTCTGCGCATAAAAATTACCTTTGGTACTTTTTATGTTGGTATAAATAAAAATTTGGACAACGAGCAAGAAATAATCAGCTTAGCACGAATAAAAGTAAATTGTTTTGTATAAGGCTCTGTTGGAATTAGAATTAGATTTTTGTAGCAGGAACTCAATTTAAGCTTCATATTACATGGGTCAAAGCCAATTATTTGCAGCCTGTCACGGTAACTAGACTCAAAACCACATTCTCATCTTGTGCTGGCAATATGCCTGACACAGAATGTACTTTTCCTATAGTTTTTGGTTTTTGAGGGAAGCACAATGAGCTGCAATCTTGGAGCTAAACACGTTCTGTATTATCTGCAGGAGCAACATTCTTTCCTCATTGACTGTAACTAATACAGGAAAAAAAGACAGTGCTGGCTTGCACTCAAAACTACTCATGTAAAGCTCCAAAAGACTTGGGTTCTCACCAGAACTGCCACGTCCCGGACAAATGACTTGACACTGCTCATTTCACAGGTGGATTTAAAGTTTGCTGTGCTCAAAAAAAATAAAGATAAGCGTTACTTTGGCAGTTACCAAACAATTTCTGATCCACTTTCAATCCCAACAAGGGCCAAGAAGGTTAGCATTAGATGTACCCAGAGAGTGGACTTCTAGCCAGGTCACCAACCTTAGACAGGCCTTCACGCTCTAATCTCAAAGCCTTCACTTCATTAAGCTGTGTAGACTTTCCCCTTCAACTTCACCGAATCACAGAATTGTTACGGCGCAGAAGGTGGCCATTCGGCCCATCGTGTCTGTACCAGCTCTCCAAACGAGCATTATGATTTAGTGCCTTTCCCCTGCCTTTTGCCCCATACCCCCGCACATTGTTTCTATTTAAATAATCATCTATTACCTTCTGGAACCCCTCGATTGAACCTGCCTCCACCATACTTCCAGCCCGTGCATTCCAGGCCCTAACCACTCGCTGTACGAAAAAGATTTTTCTCACATCGCATTTGCTTCTTTTGCAAATGACTTTCAATCTGTGTCCTCTGTTTCTCGTTCCTTTTATGATGGGGAACAATTTCTGCCCATCTACTCTGTCCAGCCCCCTCATGATTTTAAACATGATGCATCAGTCAAGAAGGTAAGGCCCCCTCCAGATTGTGCACGTCCACCGATCGGAGGCCCCCAATCACGAGGTCCCCCCCCCCGGAGACTGATCCTCCTGCCCCACCAGGACGGCCACCGCAGCCGTGACGTTGAGCTCCCGGCGGCTGGAACCGTACAGGAACCACACCGGCAGGAACCCGGCCGATCGACCGCGGAGACTCGCCATGGGGGCCTCTTTCAACGGCCCCCCAACTGGCGCCGCGTCGACCGCGCAAGCATGGCTGGCGGCAATTCTCCGGTCGCTGGAGATTCGCGTCCCGGCGTCGGACCCGATTGCGGGTCTGACGCCCCATTCTCCGCCCTCGCCCCGAGCGCGATTTTGGCGCTGGGGCGCGGAGTATCCCGGCCTCTATGAATTCTGTACATTTCAAATGAGATTACCTCTCTTTCCTCTGAACTACAGAGATTATAAACCCATTCTGCTTAACATCTTCTCATAACATCAGTGCAACTCTCTCAACTCAGGAATCAATCTAGTGAACCTTTGTTCCAACCACTCTAAGGCAAATATATCCTTCCTTTGGAAAGGAGTCTAAAACTAGACAGAGTGCTTCAGGTATGTACTGCAACTCCTCCCCTTGAAATAAAGGTCAACATAACATTTGCCTCCCTAATTGTTCGCTGCACCAGCATGTTAACTTTCTCAGGTTTGTACACAAGATTACCGAAAACCATTTGCCTACCAACATTTACCAGTCTCTAGTTTTTAAAACATTTTCTGCTTGTCCATGGTCCCTATCAGAGTAGGTAATTTCATATTTCTCAACATTTAATTCCACCTGGCATCTTTGTGCATTAACCTGTTTATAATTTTTTGCATCGCTCATTTTCTCAACTCGCTATGTCTTGTCAACAACACACACTGTGCACCCCCTTGTCGTGTTATTGTCCCTGGGGTAACACGGACTGCAACTGGATGCAGTAAGACTGGAAAACAGACACCAGACTTAGACGTTGGTTCAATACAATTTATTGAACTTCTGTAACAAGGCACACAGCTGGCTGTGGGTTGACACTCTACTACTCTAAGTATGCTAACTCTAACTAATTCGACCAGGCTAGCCCTGAGCCATGTGTAGAAGGTGCTAACTAATATATACACCCTGACTTTCACTACAGTTGTCACCAGTGGAAAGAGGCGGAGTGCTGATGCCTCGCGTGTTTTATAGTAAGAAACCCCCCTCTAGTGTTCTGTCTAGTGATTAGTTGTGTTCAGTCCTGTGTGTTGATTGGCTAACCTGGGTGTCTATTACTGCCTGTCTTTACCACGTGATGTGTGTGAGTGCATATTATGACACCCCTCACCTCAGTCATTGATACAGATTGTAAAGAGTTTCGGTTGGGATTGGTTTTGGACGGAAAGCAGCCTGGGGTGAACAATGTCCCACTTGTTCTGAGGATTATCTCCAGGCTTGGAGGTAAATTGCAGGGGGTGAGGAGAATGGAGGAGACATTTGATGCTGACACTGCCTTGTCTGACCACAGTTTTTACTAAGACAGGGTTTGTGGACAGCAAAATTGGAGCCTTCGCAATTGAGGGGCAAAGGCTTTCACAGAGCGAAAAAGGCCTTGTACAGTGGTTGGTGCTGTTCCCCGACTTGCGCTTCAATTTGCTGCACAGTGAAGATCATGGTCTGGGTCCTCCGTTTCTGAGACTAAGTGTTGACGCTGGTGCAGAATTTGTGGAGTTTCACGACAGCAAAACTGGCGTCGAACGTGAATCAATTCAGCAGCTGTGGAGGGGCTAGCACCAAACCACGTGGAACACAATCGATTCCGATGAAAAATGGTGCGGGATTCGCCGGGTCCCTGATTGACACTCAGGAGGCTGACAAGCTGCAGCCACATATACACATTACAATCCCACACACACCCACCCCAGCCAACACAATGGTGGTGGTGGGGAGTTGGGAGGAGTGGGTGGCGGGGGGAGTGGGGTGGTTGTGCGGGAGCACACACATTCAGCTGCTGGGTCGGCTGAGGCCAGAGGGCACCTAGGGGAGTGGCCTGGAGAGACACCTATACGATCTGTGGCCCTGAGTTCACAATGGGCTGTTAGCGGTGTGTGCAGCTGCATGGCTGCTTTGCCGGCTGCAGCAATGGTGTTCCATGCCCGTCCACCCTGATGTCACAGCTCTCCTCCTGGCCATCCCACTAATACTCCCCCCGGCCCTGGCAGAAGCCCCCTGCCCAGTGGCACAACTGTCAGCAAACTATGGCGATGTTGGACACTTTCCGTAACCCCTCTCTCTCCCTCAGCAGCCGCCACGCCGGTGTCACGATTTTTAAAAGCACAAATGAACTGCGCCGTTGGGAACACGGCCCATCGGAGATGGGGCATTGCTGAGGCCCTGGAGAATACTGGTTGGGCACACTAATGACATGCACGGTGTTTACTGTATGTGCGTTCCGGAATTCACTGACGCTGCAGTCGAGGTGACGGTGAATTGCGATTTGCCCTCAAATCGATGCCCGCCGTGATTTTAGCGTCGGAACGCGAAAGTGAGCTGAAAGGTTGATTTACGCTGGCAGGGTGAATGAGATCATGCATCCTCTCCCTGCATGGAATGATGTTTCTCAGGCAGTTGCCGGGGAGATGACCTTCCCAAGTCGACAAGTGAAGCTGGTGGGTCTCCTGGTGGCAACCATTGGGTGGAGGACACATTGATGCTGGTGGACTCCACGGGTGAGGACCTCAAGGGAGTCATTACTGAAGCTGAGAGCAGCTAATTTCCTCAGTGGAGCCGTATCAAGATGTCTCCTGATAGCACGGTAGCAGCACGGTAGCATGGTGGTTAGCATAAATGCTTCACAGCTCCAGGGTCCCAGGTTCAATTCCCGGCTGGGTCACTCCCTGTGCGGAGTCTGCACGTCCTCCCCATGTCTGCGTGGGTTTCCTCCGGGTGCTCCGGTTTCCTCCCACAGTCCAAAGATGTGCGGGTTAGGTGGATTGGCCATGCTAAATTGCTCGTAGTGTCCTAAAAAAAAGGTAAGGTTAAGGGGGGGGGTTGTTGGGTTACGGGTATAGGGTGGATACGTGGGTTTGAGTAGGGTGATCATGGCTCGGCACAACATCGAGGGCCGAAGGGCCTGTTCTGTGCTGTACTGTTCTATGTTCTAACTGGTTGTCCTGTGTTCATGTGGCTTTTAAACATGGCGCACGGACATTCAACCCCATGAGGTAATTGTGGGGCTAACAAATCAGTGCTTGTCTTGCCATGTGATGCGAAGAGGTACTCTCAGATGCATAATGAATGAGTTTCTGAGTGCACAACTGGGCATGATTTCCCGTCCTGCTGCCCAGCGGGAAATATGCCACAAAACCTGCCCACCGCTGCACTTAGTCTCCAGGTGGGAAAATTCTGTCCGTCGTTTCTCTCTGTGGAATGTGAGGGAGGTAAATTTAGTTACTAATAGCTACGCGTCATATAAATATCTTGTTTTCATAGTTTAATAATTGCCATGTAGGTATGTGCCAGGAATGAAGTCAGGGCCTCCAGTGATGTGAAACCTTGTGTACCAGAAGCAGGTTCATGGCCGTGTGTGGGAAGTGAAGATTATTGGCAGATCGGATGACAAAGAGGGAAGGGCCAATTGTGAACCCTCTCCCTGCTCACAGACCTTTGAAATATTGTTCCCACACTTTGCCCCAATCTGTGCCAACAATTTGCTCGGGATCCTCTCATTAAAACCATGGCAACATTCTTCATTGATACATTTCTATGATGGAGCGAATCATTGTAAAAGTCAGCCCTTGGTGTAAACACTTTGGTGTTACTTTGGCAATACATAATTTTCTGCTGTTCTCGGAAGAGTTTCAATATATTGTCATTGTGTAAACTTTGGCCAGCCAAGTGGGAGGGAAGGGAACTGGGTTGAGGAAATTCTGGGAACTCTTGCTCATCCTGAAGAAATAAGTTGTGCAACAGCATGTGCCTGAGAGCTTAATTCATTTTCAATTCGTGACAATGATTGAAACTGGATGTCGAGTATTGACCGTTGGTCTCCCTCCCACCAGTGGGATTTCCCAATCCCACCAAAGTCAATGGGCCTTCGAACCACCTTGATCCACCGGGACGGGCTGTCAAACTCCACCCCGTGTGTGCCATTCTGTACATTCAGCAACTAGATGAGGCAGTTCTTTAGAAATGAAGGCGGTGACCAACAATATTTTTCAACAATTATATTTTTATCACAATTATTTTGAACTTCAAAGTGCCCTTTCCAGTTCTGGTTCAAGTCCGTAAGACCATAAGATATAGGAGCAGAATTAGGCCACTCGGCCCATCGAGTCTGCTCCGCCATTCAATCAATTTTGATATATTCACATCCCCATTCTCCTGCCTTCTCCCCATTACCCCTGATCCCCTTATTAATCAAGAACCTATCTATCCCTGCCTTAAAGACATTCAGTGAATTGGCCTCCACAGTCTTCTGCGGCAAAGAGTTCCACAGATTCACCACCCTCTGGCTGAAGAAATTGCTCCTCATCTCTGTTTTAAAGGATCGCCCCTTTAGTCTGAAATGGTGTTCTCTGCTTCTCGTTTTTCCTACAAGTGGAAACATCCTCTCCACGTCCACTCTATCCAGGTCTCGCAGTATCTTGTAAATTTCAATAAGATCCCCTCTCATCCTTCTAAACTCCGAGTACAGACCCAGAGTCCTCAAATATTCCTCATACAACAAGTTCTTCATTCCAGGGATCATTCTTGTGAACTGCTTCTGGACCCTTTCCAAGGCCAGCACACCCTTCCTTAGAAATGGGGCCCAAAACTGCTCACAATACTCCAAATGGGGTCTGACCAGAGCCTTATACAGCCTCAGAAGTACATACCTGGTCTTGTATTCTAGCCCTCTTGACATGAATGCTAACATTGCATTTGCCTTCTTAATTACCAGCTGAACCTGCACATTAACCTTAAGAGAATCGTGAACAAGGACTCACAAGTCCCTTTGTGCTTCTGCTTTCCGAAGCATTTCCCCATTTAGAAAATAGTCTATGCCTAAATTCCTCCTTCCAAAGTGCATAACCTCATACTTTTCCACATTGCATTTCATTTACCACTTCATTACCCACTCTCCTAGCTTGTCCAAGTCCTTCTGCGGCCTCCTTGCTTCCTCAATACTACCTGTCCCTCTACAGATCTTCGTACCATCTGCAAACTTAGCAACGGTGCCTTCAGAACCTTCTTCCAGACCATGCATATTAAAATCAAAGCTTAATGTGGAAGAGTGGAACTTTAAATTGAGACACTGTGACAATGAGGTACAGACTGGATTAAGAACTCAACCCTGTTGTGTCTGCTTTATGGGTCAGGCCATTTACTGGTCTAATTTCTCTACACTGGGCAAAGTTTTACATCCTTGTCGAGTGCGTGTGGGGCCAGAAATAGCGGCGGACAGTCAAACGTTCGTTGTTACTGATAGAAATTGGACAGTAGTGAGTGGGTCAGGAATCTGACCCAGCCGTGAAGTAAAAAGCAGGGCGGATCAGTATTCTGTGCAGGTTAGGTGGATTGACCATGCTAAATTACCCCATTCAGCAACTAGATGAGCCAGTTCTTTAGAAATGGAAGCAGTGAGCAACAATATTTTTCAACGATTATATTTTTATCATGATTATTTTGAACTTCAAAGTGCCCTTTCCAGTTCTGGTTCAAGTCCATAAGACCGTAAGATATAGGAGCAGAATTAGGCCACTCGGCCCATCGTGTCTGCTCTGCCATTCAATCAATTTTGATATTTTCTCATCCCCATTCTCCTGCCTTCTTCCCATTACCCCGATCCCCTTATTAATCAAGAACCTATCTATCTGTCTTAAAGGCACTCAGTGAATTGGCCTCCACAGCCTTCTGCGGCAAAGAGTTCCACAGATTCCACATGGGCCACGGTGGGGTGGCCTTTCAGAGAGTCGATGCAGATTCAATGGGCTGAAAGGCCTCCTTCTGCGTTGTGCGGATTCTATGAATCACCACTCTTCAGTGCTCTACCACCACAACTTTTTTTTTTTTTAATTTTTTTTTTAAATTTAGAGTACCCAATTAATTGTTTTCCAATTAAGGGGCAATTTAGCATGTTCAATCCACCTACCTTGCACATCTTTGGGTTGTGGGGGCGAAACCCACGCAAACACGGGGAGAATGTGCAAACTCCACACAGACAGTGACCCAGAGCCGGGATCGAACCTGGGACCTCGGCGCCGTGAGGCAGCAGTGCTAACCCACTGAGCCACCGTGCTGCCCACTCTACCACCGCAACTAAAGCTCAGCTGCTTCAAGAGACTCTTTGGGGAGGCAGAGTCCGGTGCCTGACTCCACATTCCCCCCTCCCTTCATCTCCAATTCCAAACACCCCCCCTGGCCTCCCGACTCTAACATCCTCATGATCCCCACGTTCCTCCTTCAGAGTGATGCTGCTTAGGTAGCAGCCTTATAGTTAACTAAAAAACTGCCTGTGGGGGTGTCATAGGCCAATAATGTGATTGAGGCCCAGAGAGGTGTCTCAGGCCTCCCAGTTAAGTTGAATGCTGATTGTGGGTGCGCCCAGGCACACTTCTAGCCAGAGTTTGCTTAATTCAAAGGGAATCTTTCTGAAATATTGGATAATATTGAAATATCTTTACACTTTCTTTTAACCTTGTTACATAAATAATAATAGTTATTCAAGTTGCTGAAACATTTGAACCTATGGTGATTATGATGCTATATGTTCAGGATAAAGTTAAGACTAGAAATAAAACCTGGTCGATGTTCCCGGTTCCGTGTTCCTAGGGAGCGCAAAATAAGCAGGAAAATCTGGCCAGGGAGGGTCTACTCTGAGGGAACAGACTCGTGTTTTGATCCATTGAAATAAAAGAGATGGAGAACTTGGCAAGTTCTTAAACTCCTTGTATCCAATGTTCTGTAATAACCTCGCCAAGGCTAGTCTGCCAGTACCAAGCCCTGTACTAAAGCATCGGAAAAGGCCGCTGCCACGGTTTACAGCGCACAAATCGAAGCCCGGGGACCTACAGAATACCGGCCCATGTCCAAGCAGCGGGTTTGAAGCTGCCCCTGCTCATTCGCCATTGGGCAAGCTCCCACCTGCTCAATAATGGAACTCATAGGGCAGCAGGCTGGTGCAGTGGTTAGCACAGCTGCCTCATGGCGCCGAGGTCCCAAGCTTCATCCCGGTTCTGGATCACTGTCCGTGTGGAGTTTGCACATTCTCCCTGTGTTTTCGTGGGTTTCGCCCCCACAACCCAAAGATGTGCAGGGTAGGTGGATTGGCCACGCTTAATTGCCCCTTAATTGGAAAAAAATTATTGGGGACTCTAAATTTATTTAAAAAAATTAATGGAATTCATAATCCACAGAGCCCAAGGTAAGTTCTGTTGCTGATCCCCTGGGCCTTCGTGGCCATCATTGTTTTTAGATTTTCCAATTAAGGGGCAATTTAGCAACCCAACTACACTGCACATCTTGTGAGGGAGATCCACGCAGACACGGGGAGAATGTGCAAACTCCACACGGACAGTGACCTAAGGCCGGGATCGAACCCGGGTCCTAGGTGCCGTGAGGCAGCAGTGCTAACCACTGTGCCACCGTGCTACCCCCTTTGTGGTCATCATTAACATCCCTCCCCCATCAAGTCTGTTTCTCCCCCAGGTTCCTGCTGCAGAGAGACCCTTTCTGCTGCTTGGTGATCAGACTGAGGTCAGTTGAAGATGGAAGCAGATCAGGAAGTGTGTACCAAATTGCACCCCTTCCTTTCCGGAGGGACCATCAAAGAGTTACCGACGCAGATTCCTCTTCAGGACCTGCTTCAGTCGGGGCACCAGCTTCCTCTGCTTCCATCTCGGAGTTCGCGTCCTCGTTATCAGGCGTGAGGACGCTGGGCTTCGCTCTATTAGCCAGAGCTAGCGGTGCCCACCGCATGGCCGGTAATGAGGCTTGCTCAGAGGACTGACTCGCTACTCCTGAGGTGTTTCTTTGTGTCCTTACCCTGGACATTCACTTTGTATGGCACTGGCCCAGTTTCATCCATTATGATCCCAGGTACCCACCTGGGACCGCCTTCGAAGCCCCTCACATAAACCTGATCGCCGGTTTCGAATGTTCCTTCTGTTCTTGCAGAATCGTAATTTAGTCTCTGGTTCTCTTGCTGGGGCTCCACCCTCCCCACCAGGTTTGGGAATGGTCGGCTTAGCCGTCCCATTAACAGCTCCGTTGGGGTAGTTCCTGTGGTTGTGTGAGGGATGGTCCTCTAATCGAACACAGACCATGCCAATTTCATCTCCATGGATGCCGTCGGTTGGTTTGTCATGCTGATTTTAAAGCTCTTCACTGCCGATTCTACCAGTCCAATTGATGACGGGCAATAAGGTGCTGCTTTGGTGTGGCTGATGCCATTGGATTGCATGAAGCTTTGGAACTCACCGCTGGTGAAGACAGTGTCATTGTCGGAAACCAGGACTTCTGATAGTCCGTGCATGCATAAACTCTGCCCCAATTTCTCCATTGTAGTGTGGGAGGTCATGGAACCCATGCACTTTATCTCCAACCATTTGGAGTGTGCATCCACCAGGATCAAAAACATACAACCCATAAGAGGCCTGGAAAAGTCCCTGCGCACTCACACCCAAGGTCTATCGTGGATGTAGGGGGGCTGAGGAGGGAGTCTTTGATTCTCCTGGCAAAGGTTGCATTGTCTCACCAAGTCTGTGATGTCTGAATTTAGGCCGGGTCACTAGACATAGATCCTGGCGAGCATTTTAATTTTCAATACCCCAGGGTGCTCATCATGTAGTTCCATTAGTATCGGCGCTGGCCTTGGCTTCTTCCCTGAGTAGAAAACGTTTCGCTTATTCCCATAGTTTTGTCTTGGCTGTGCCCTTTGATAGTGCTTGCAATAGTCCATCATCTGACATCTGCAATCTTTTGGAGCAGGTTCCCTAGCATCCTTGGTATTAACATGCCATTTCATTGATTGTTGGACGACGCGAATTGAGCTCTGATTTTTCAATGGACTATTAAGCACCTTATTGACACAGTCACCTTCAGTTGAGGAATAGTCACTTTTACATGAGGCCCTCCCCCCTAACTGGAGGTCTGATGCCCCTTGCAGCTGCTGAGCCCCTTTGTCTGCTCCATCGAGTAATAGAGCTTTTCAATTATTTAAAAAAAAAATCTAGGTTGGGTTCAGCAAATAAACTTTTTTTGAGTTGTCTCATTGTTTATTCCGCACACCAATCTGTCTCACAATATGTCAGTCAGGGATGGCCCGAATTCACACCGTTCTGCCAATTTCTGTAATCTGGCCAAAAATCCGGTGATGGGTTCACCCTGAGTTCTCCCTGTTGTGTGAAAGCTGTATCTCTGGGCGGGCGGCACAGTGGGTAGCACTGCTGCCTCACAGCGCCAGGAGCCCGGTTCAATTCTGGCTTCTGGTGACGGTCTGTGTGGAGCGTGCACTTTCTCCCCGTGTTAACGCGGGTTTCCTCCGGGAGCTCCGGTTTCCTCCCACAGTGCAAAGACTAAATTGCTCTTTGGTGGTCCAAAAAGGTTAGGTGGAGTTACTGGGTTTTGGGGTCTTTCAGAGGGTTGGAGCCGGTTCAATGGGCTGAATGGCCTCCTTCTGCACTGTAGGGATTCTAAGTTCCATGTTATAGCATACATATAGTAGTATTATAAGTATACATATATGGGTATATCTAGACTAGCATACATATGCCAGTATACATACAGTGGTATACATATACTAGTAAAGTCACCATAGTCCCAGATGACCATATTTGGCCCCTTTGAGGGGCAGAGTTGACTGCTGGTGATTTAACCTGAGGATCACCACACCTCAGGTGAGGGGCAAGGTTCAAAAGGCAGGACTTTCCTTCATGAATAACCTCAGTCAGTACAGGAAATGAACCCGCACTGTTGGCCTTTTTCAGCATCACAAACCATCTGTACAGCCAATTGAACTAAACCGACATGTATATCCAAGTAAGTATACCAGTATACATATACCGGTATACATATCAGTATACTCATTCATTCAGCAGCAGCACCCTTTGTAGTTTGATGCTGTCAAACATATTAAAGATTGATCTGATCATATTTATGATGGCAGCTAGTTACTTGTCTGAGTCTCTTGGCCTCTGGATTAACTGGAAAAAAAAACCTTTGAAGCAGTTTAACGATTGAGAAAGGCTCATTTATTTGACAGTTCTTCGGCTTCCCAGTGAGAGAGTGGGGACCAGAGGCAGAAAGTAAGGGAAGGTTTTAGGGCTGGATTTGCTGTTTTGTAAAACTTGTGTTGGACAGCTGGAAACAGAGGCAGGAGGACTATATCTTCAAATTTCCCACACGGTTCCCGGTCCTGGAATTTTAACTGGCACAGGAATTGTGGCAGGAGCAGACATGGGGGCATGGCGAGGGCAGGGGAGTCGGTGAGGGGCGAGGACGAGGGGACTTAACAGACGTCCACAGAACTGAGCCGATGCCCCAATGAATGGAGGGAGACTTCTAACCCGCTGGCATCGGTATTTACCCAGCTTCACTCCCATCTCCAGGAGGCAGTGGCCTCACACCCAGCCTTCCCCCAGATCCTGGTGGGGGGTGGGGGGAAATAACATGCCGGTGGATTCATTCAGAACCCGGGAACACAATGTCGGGAAATTTAGCCCTAAAGTTTGACGTTGACGTTAGAAAGCGACGAGAAATGAGGGCAACAAAGAGATAGGGAGGAAAACAAGCTGTGATAGGTTGATTTTTTTTCTCTGGATTGCGTTAAAGCAACAGCAATAAAGTAACGGGTTGACATCAGAAAGGTTTCTCACTGTTAGGTTATTGTTTGTGTCTGACCCAGAGTGACAGGAATTAGGTAGGCATGTGGCATAAATGCAGAGTGGATGTGGTAGTGAAACATTCCGAGTGGTTAAGTAGTCAGCCTTGACCATCGGAGGTGCTTGAGGAAGCTCGCCACCACAAAACACTGCTTGGAAACAGGCAATGGGCCAAGAGACTGAATATTCCCCTGGAAGAAGAACAGACAGTCTAGCAATTGCTGAACTGGCTACTCAGCAAAATGAGGAGAGTGTTTGACATTTTTCTTACAGCCTGAGGATTAATAACAAAACTAACACAGTAAAATCCTTGCACGGCTTTAAAAAAAAATACATTTTGGAACAATTTACCTTATCGCCTTCCTCCACATCACAAATTCTCTCCCCTGTTGCTGGGTTGAATGTAGCAAATTTCTTTCTGCTGACTGATTCATGCCATTCATTGTTGATGAAGATCTATTGGAAAGAAAAAGCAGTAACTTCAGGAATAATTAACCCTGTAATAATATTGGTTATAAAGTTCTGAAAGTCTTTGGTAAAAGATAAGTAATAAGGAATGATAAGATGAGGGTCAGTTTGGCCAGGGATCATCGTCAGTTCTTAATGCTCGAAAACATCTCTTGCACTGTCATTGTTCAAAAAGCACAATATTTAACTCGAGCAATATCATTGTTTTAAAAGTCAGGGGTATTAATCCCCGCAATGCGATAGCAATACCCATTACAACAGCACAGTGGGGCAGCACGTAGTACAAGTGGTTAGCACTGTGGCTTCACAGCGTCAGGGTCCCAGGTTCGATTACTCCCTGGGTCACTGTCTGTGCGGAGTCTGCACGTTCTCCCCGCGTCTGCTCCGGGTGCTCCGGTTTCCTCCCACAGTCCAAAGACGTGCAGGTTAGGTGGATTGGCCATGATAAATTGCCCTTAGTGACCAAAAAGGTCAGGAGGGGTTATTGGGATAGGGTGGAAGTGGGGGCTTAAGTGGGTCGGGGCAGACTCGATGGGCCAAATGGCCACCTTCTGCACTGTATGTCCGATGTTCAATCACAGATTGAAGCCATTCAGACCTCTGAGTCCATGCAAGCTCACTGTTGAGCAACCCAATCAGTCCATTCTCCCATTCTATCCCCATAACTATTTAAGTTTAGTTCCCTCAAGTACCCACCTCATTTCCTACTGGAATTAAAAATTGTCTCTGCTTTCACAACCCTCAAAGACAGCGAGTTCCAGGTCACCGTCAATCACTGCTTAAGAAAAATTCTTCCTCGCATTCTCCTTGCATCTCTGACTCAAAACTGTGCCCCTTGTCCTTGTAGGTCAGCAAATGGAAGCAGTTTTTTTTTGTCAAACCTGTCATGGGGTGCAATTTACCCGAATGTGCAGGATTAGCCGGGTGTTTCCTGGGGCTCAGAGTGCTGAGAAGCACAACGCCATCGAACAGCCATTTGGATAGATCGGGAGCCTCAGCGGGGAATGTGCAGCTGAGGCCGCACGTAGTCCCGTTTTCTGCACCGAACGCTCCGCTTACCGGAACCTCCCAGTTCAGGGAGAGATCGGGATGCCATTTTTAAATGGCGTCCCAATCTCTCGAACCCCCCTAACGCGACACTTAAACGCCTACCTCCACAGCCCCAACTCACCTATAAAGGGGTGCCAAGATGTCCATTTGGCACTGCCAGGCTGGCAGGGCACTGCCAGTGTGCAAGGCTGGCAGTGCCAAGGTGCCTAGCTGGCATTTCCTCCCCCGCTGGGGAACAGGGCCAGGTGTGTCGTGCCCGTGTGTGGCGACTTCGTATCAGTTAGTTGGGGTTTTGTGGGTTCTGCCGGTCACTTCGGGAGGGTCGACACATCGGGACGTAAGTGCGGCCTCGGTGACACGTTCCTTGCTGAGGCTCCGGATTGTAACAAAGTCCCGTTAGATAACACTGCGAGTGCGGGAAACACCCGGCTTGACGCGCTCGACACGGGTCTCAGTTGTAATTCAGTTATACTGTGCCCACTGTGTGTAATGTAATGGCTAAAAGAAGAGCAAGGGTGTTTATTTTCTTTCCTTTCTGTTTTGATGAATACCTGAAGATGTTTGAATAAATGTTCAGTTTTTGGTATTTGGACATCTGCGTGAGTTATTAACCTGAGTGAACCCCGCCCCACCTATCCCGATCCCCAGCCCCTTTCGACATCACGTTCGCTTTTGAAATCGAAAAATGTACAAAGTCACTGGGAGAAGACAGGAGAATGAGAGTCATTTGGAGAGCTGACAAAGACATGATGGGTCAAATGGCCTACTTCTGCACCATAACCTTCCTGTAAACTGTGACCTGTGGTCTGTGAACTTGAGGGGTTTTGTGCCGGTGAGGCTGTACTTGACCACCAGGTGGTGCTGTTCCCCCAAACTGGCTTGAGCGATACGAGATGCCCCAATAGTGGCCAGGCTGAGTGTGGGCCAGTGGTTCGGGAGTGGGGATCAGGTGCCTTGCAGCGCTGTATGGAAAGCTGGGACTACAGCTTCTCTGAATTCCTTGTAGCTTTAAATGATAGATTGTCTTTAAATTCTCTTGGTGAAAGTTTTGCGCTGAACTGCCAGTCTGACTACTGAGCTGGTTGACAAGGTGGTGGATGGGCTGGTTGGCAGGGTGGTGGATGGGCTGGTTGGCAGGGTGGTGGATGGGCTGGTTGGCAAGGTGGTGGATGGGCTGGTTGGCAGGGTGGTGGATGGGCTGGTTGGCAGGATGGTGGATGGGCAGGTTGGCAGGGTGGTGGATGGGCTGGTTGGCAGGGTGGTGGATGGGCTGGTTGGCAGGGTGGTGGATGGGCTGGTTGGCAGGGTGGTAACTGGGATGGTTGGCAGGGTGGTGGATGGGCTGGTTGGCAGGGTGGTAGATGGGCTGGTTGGCAAGGTGGTGGAAAGGCTGGTTGGCAGGGTGGTGGATGGGTTGGTTGGCAGGGTGGTGGGTGGGATGGGCTTATTGGCAGGGTGGTGGGTGGGATGGTTGCCAGGGTGGTGGATAAGCTGATTGGCAGGGTGGTAGATGGGCTGGTTGGCAAGGTGGTGGAAGGGTTGGTTGGCAGGGTGGTGGATGGGTTGGTTGGCAGGGTGGTGGGTGGGATGGGCTGGTTGGCAGGGTGGTGGGTGGGATGGTTGGCAGGGTGGTGGATGGGCTGGTTGGCAGGGTGGTGGGTGGGATGGTTGGCAGGGTGGTGGATGGGCTGGTTGGCAGGGTGGTAGATGGGCTGGTTGGCAGGGTGGTAGATGGGCTGGTTGGCAAGGTGGTGGAAGGGTTGGTTGGCAGGGTGGTGGATGGGTTGGTTGGCAGGGTGTTGGGTGGGATGGGCTGGTTGGCAGGGTGGTGGGTGGGATGTTTGGCAGGGTGGTGGATCTGGTAGAAGGTGCTGAAGGCACTCTTGCTAAATTTGCAGATGATACAAAGATCTGTGGAGGGACAGGTAGTATTGAGGAAGCAAGGGGGCTGCAGAAGGACTTGGCAAGCTAGGAGAGTGGGCAATGAAGTGGCAAATGAAATACAACGTGGAAAAGTGTGAGGTTATACACTTTGGAAGGAGGAATTTAGGCATAGACTATTTTCGAAATGGGGTCATGCTGAGGAAATCAGAAGCACAAATGGACTTGTTCACAATTCTCTTAAGTTAACGTGCAGGTTCAGTAGGCAGTTAAGAAGACAAATGCAGTGTTAGCATTCATGTCAAGAGGGCTAGAAAACAAGACCAGGAATGTACTTCTGAGGCTGTATAAGGCTCTGGTCAGACCCCATTTGGACAATTGTGAGCAGTTTTGGGCCCCATATCTAAGGAAGGATGTGCTGGCTTTGGAAAGGGTCCAGAGGAGGTTCACAAGAATGATCCCTGGAATGAAGAACTTGTCGTATGAAGAATGTTTGAGGACTCTGGGTCTGTACTCGTTGGAGTTTAGAAGGATGAGAGAGGATCTTATTGAAACTTACATGATACTAAGAGGCCTGGATAGAGTGGCGTGGAGAGATGAGGAATTTCTTTAGCCAGAGGGTGGTGAATCTGTGGAACTCTTTGCCGTAGAAGGCTGTGGAGGCCAAATCACTGAGTGTCTTTAAGACAGAGATAAATAGGTTCTTGATTAATAAGGGGATCAGGGGATATGGGAAGAAATGTCCTACCCCATTTCCTGAAACTGTGACCCTTTGTTCTAGATATTTAGTGAGGGGAGGCGGACCAAGTTGGACCTGTATCCATTGAGGTTTGGAAGAATGAATGATATTTTTAATTCATTCATGGGATGTGGGCGTCGCTCGCTATTTATTGGCCTTGAAAAGGTGGGGGGTTGGGAGAATTAGAGGTGATCTTATTGAAACATATAAAAACTCCTGAGGGTGTTTGACAGGGCAAATACTAAGATGGGGAACAGGTATTTTTAAAAATGGGATTTAAGAAATGAAATGAAAATCGCTTATTGTCACAAGTAGGCTTCAATGAAGTTACTGTGAAAAGCCCCTAGTCCCCACATTCCGGCGCCTGTTCGGGGAGGCTGTTACGGGAATTTCAGACACTTCAGACTGAGATGATCACTCAGAGGGTGGTGAACCTATGGAATTGACTACCACAGAAGGTGGTGGAGGCTAAGTCACTGAATAAATCTTAAGAAGGAAATAACTTTTCAGAAGCTAAAGGTGTTTGGGGTATGGGAAGAGAGCGGGAGCATTGTGTTGAGATAGAGGATCCAGCATGAGGTCGAGCAGGCTCGAAGGGCCAAATGGCCTACTCCTTCAATTTTTTTCTGATTTTATGTACCAGGACACCCATATCCCTCTGTACCTCAGAAATCTGCAATATCTCACCATTTCTTTTTTGTAAATAAAATTTAAAGTACTCAATTCTTTTTTTTTCCATTTAAGGGACATTTTAACGTGGCCAATCCACCTATGCTGCACATCTTTGAGTGGTGGGGTTGTGACCCACGCAGACATCGGGAGAGTCTGCAAACACCACACGGACAGTAACCCGGGGCTGGGATCGAACCCGGGTCCTCGACACCGTGAGGCAATAGTGCTAGCCACTGCATCACTGTGCTGCCCATATCTCACCATTTCAATGAAATGGTGATTTTCTGTTCTTCCCACTAAAGTGGGCAAGTTCACATCTTCCTGCATTTCCCACATCTGCCAAGTTTTCACCCCACTCACTTAATCTATCTATCCGCCCTCTTCACAACTCACTCTCCTACCTATTGTGTCATCAGCAACTTTAGTATTGGATTGAATTGGATTTATTGATTGTCACGTGTACCGAGGTACAAATGAAAGCATTGTTTTGCGTACAGCTCAGACAGATCACTTCATACATGAAAAGAAAATACATATGGCAAACATAAAATACACAATGTAAATACATAGACACAGGCATCGGGTGAAGCATACTCAGTAGAGAAGATGTGTGAAGAGATCAGATCAATCCATAAAAGGGTCATTAAAGAGTCTGGGAACAGCGGGGAAGAAGCTGTTTTGGAATCTGTTAGTGCATGTTCTCAGACCTTTGTATCTCCTGCCCGATGGAAGAAGTTGGAAGGGTGGATAAGCCGGGTGGAGGGGTCTGTGGTTATGCTGCCTGCTTTCTCCAGGCAGCAGGAGGTGTAGACAAAGTCAATGGATGGGAGACAGGTTCTTCTGATGGACTGGGCTGTGTTCATGACTCTGATGTTTCTTATGATCTTGGGCCGAGCAGTTGCCATACCAGGCAAGATGCAGCCAGATTGGATGCTTTCTATGGTGCATCTGTAAAAGTTGGTAAAAGTCAGTGTGGACATGCCAAATTTCCTTGGTTTCCTGAGGAAGTATAGGCACTGTTGTGCTTTCTTGGTCATAGCGTTGACGTGCATGGGTGGACCAGGACAGATTGTAAGTGATCTGCACACCTAGGAATTTGAAGATGCAGACAGGGGTGTCCCCGATACTTTGCTTGCTGAAGTCAATGACCTGCTTTATAGTTTTGCTGACATTGAGGCAGGGATTGTTGTCGCTAACCACTTCACCATGTTCTCTATCTCCCTCTTGTATTCTGACTCATTTTGTTTGAGATCCAACCCACTACAGCAAACTTGTAGATGGAATTGGAGCCAAATTTTGCTATGCAGTCATGTGTGCAGAGAGAGTATAGTAGGGGGATAAGTACGCAGCCTTGCGGGGCCCAGGTGACGATCATGGAGGAGGTGTTGTTGTTCATCCTTACTGATTGTGGTCTATGGGTCAGGAAATCGAGGATCCAGTTGCAGAGTGAGGAGCTAAGACCTAGGTTTTGGAGTTAGGATATGAGTTTGGCTGGGATTATGCTGTTGAAGGCGAAGCTGTAGTCAATAAATAGGAGTCTGATGTAGGAGTTCTTATTGTCAAGATGCTCCAAGGATGAATATAGGGCCAGGGAGATGGCGTCTGCTATGGACTGGTTGCGGTGGTATGCAAATTGCAGTGGATCTAAGCATTCTGGGAGTATGGAGTTGATGTGGCTCATGACCAACCTCTCGAAGCACTTCATTACGATCGATGTCAAGGCCACTGGATGATAATTACTGAGGCACGTTGCCTGGTTCTTCTTTGGCACCAGTATAGTGGTGGTCTTCTTGATGCAGGTAGGGAGTAGGGAGAGGTTGCAGATGTCCGTGAACACATCTGCCAGCTGGTCCATGCTGGATTTGAGTGCACGACCAGGGGCCCCATCCGGACCCATCGCCTTCCAGAGATTCACTTTCGAGAAGTAGCCATACATTTGGTCAGTTGCATAGTAATCTTTGATGTGGCACCTTGTTAAATGCTTCTGGAAATCTAGGCACACCACATCTACCTTTTTCAGGCTGCTTGTTATTTCCTCAAAGAACTCCAATAAATTAGGCAAACATAATTTCTGTTCACAAGTTGACTTTGTCAATTTGCATCGCCTGATTGCATTGAAACTTTCCAATTGCTGCCTTTTTAATAGGCTGGCACTAGCTCGGCTACATCATAATTCGAGCAAGGAACCCCAGAGATATCCACATCACCCGCGTAATGACAGGTCCTGATGAGAACTGGGCCGATTACTGCCTTATCCAATTCACCATCTCCAGCAGCATTGGTCTCCAAACAGCAGAGGTAACTGAAGAAACGCTGCAAGAAATGTAACATTGAAAGCCTCAAAGATCCCACCAAGGTTGCCCTTCACAGTAAGCACTTCACGGCCAACCTCTCAACCTACAGCCCCAGAGTGCCCATAGTGCCTGGTCAACTCTAAACTCCACCACAGCAAGCAGCTGGTCTCTCTACCCAGGAAACATCATGATTGGTTTAACAAAAGTTATCGGGGGTGGCACGACCTAATCGCTCGTAAGCACAAAGCTTTTGGTGACTGGAAACGTCGCCACCCGCTGGAGTAAAGCTGCAGTCCTGCTGGCGGGTGAATGCTGTGTACGGTCTAAATCCCATGATATAAAGAACAAATGGTGGGCATAAAGAGCGCGGGAGATTCAACAACTTGCAGACTCCAACAACATGAATGGTTTCTTCAACGTCGTCAACACAATTTATGGCACAAGTGTTCAAGGGACAACCCTGCTGAGAGCCAGGCATTGGATGGGAGCTCATCAAGGACAGGGAGGCAGTCCGCTCCCTTTGGAGAGAACGTTTTAATCAAATTCCCAACTGCGATGCTATGCTCAACTTCAATGCCCCCAAATCCATTCCTCAATACCTCATCCTCTTCCAGCTCCATCTCAGCACCATCTGGGCCAGAGGTGAAAAAGCCTCTGGAACAGATAGACCCTGGAAGAACTCCTGAAACACAGCAAAGACATACTCCAGACATGGCTGCACATCCTCATATCCCTCATCTGGGAAGAGGAGTGCATTCTGGGGGATCTCAGGGACTCTGATTGTGACTACATTCAAGAAGGGAGACCAGTCTTAATGAGGTAACTACAGAGGAGTCTCTCCGCTGTCTGCCGAAGGGAAAATCATTCCAAGGATCCTCCTCAATTGTCTCCTCCCCACAGCTGAAGAGCTCCTTCCAGAGTCGCAGTGCGGTTTCCACCCATTGAAAGGCACCCAGATTGCAAACCTGAGACTAAGGCCTGGTTTACCAGGCAGTAGTGAGCTGTAGCCACCTAAGATGGACACTGGGCTAACAAAATGGAGAACTGCTAAGACTGTAGGGAGAAAACAGTTTTAGCCAGGACATGCAGTCTGCAAAGGCTAATTAGCATTCTGCACGTAACGAAACTAGTTTATGGCCAGGTGGAAGATCTCAACCAAAGGTGTAAATAGCAAAACGCTTTGCATAGTAATGAGGCAATCCAGATCTGGGCACACACAATAGCAACATTTGGGTTTGAATGGATACTTTGAGTGGACGCCCAGACGAAACGGCACCAGAAGTATCCATCACAAAAGACCCTAGAGACCGCCCCACCCATCGAGAAGAGACCCTCAGATTGGGGGATTTGTAAGACATCGATTGGGAAATGATCCAATCGATACATGGCAGGTAAAGGCCCGCCCCGAAAAGGCACGGACATTGGGGGCCCTATAAAGATAGACCCCGCACATGGTTCTGTCTGTTGTGCTCCGGCTCCGTTGCTGTTTTGCTCCGGCTCCGCTGTTTTTGTGCTCCGGCTTGGACTGCTGCTTTGACTCCGGCCCAGATCTGCTGTTGTATCCTGACTCCGACTCCAGCCGTTGATCCTGTCTTCCATCACCAGCCGTTGAGCACCAGCCATCGTTCAGTAAGTGCCAAAACGACGCTCGCTACGTGAACCCAGCATTGCCTATACATTAATCGACTAGTAACGAACAGAAGGTGCAGCCCAGAAAGGAACAAAGGCCTTGTCCCCTGACCTTGCTGGTTCCTACTTAGATAAGTATTTAGTCGTTTAATAGTAGAAATAGGTATTAGTCTTTAGCGTGTGCATGCGTATTTATTATATTTGTATAATAAATATTGATCGTTGGAACTTACTAATCGGTGTATAGTTTTATTACTTTGAACCTGACCTTGAAATACTTGTGAGGTGTCTATATACGGCACCTGGCGACTCCGAACTGAAATTACACACACAGAGCTGTAGCAGTGTTAAGCACACGGCCTTTAAACGGAGGCGTGTTAATACACTCCAATAAACGCGTAATACACTCAAGTAAAACGTGCAACAGAGCGTAATGCTGCAAAATGCTTCAGAAAATTTGGACAACCTACAGCAGCCACCTGAAAAATACTGGAGAAGTACCACCAGCAGTGCTTTCACAAGATCGTCTAAATCTAGTGGCAAGAAAGGCAACATCAAGCATCCGCTTGTGGACCAACATACCCAGCATTTGTGTCCCAAAGCAATTGTTCTACTCTGAACTCAGCTGTGACAAGAGACTCCCAGGAAGACAATAGACATGCTTTTGGGATGTCCACAAGGCATCCCTGAAGAGGTCCAGCATCCCTTGCTGGCTCATGGGAGACCCTGGCTTGTGAATGACCAAAATGGAGAACGTTCATTCAGTAACGCACCAAACGCATCGAGAGACTGCAATGTTGAGGTTTCAGAAAGAGCGCAAAAATCGCCAGACGGGGGGGGGGGGGAGAGAGAGAAGAATGGCGGTCATGGGGTGGTGGAGCTCAACCTCCTTAGCACTGCTGCCTTACAGCACCAGGGGCCCAGGTTCGATTCCGGCCTTGGGTGACTGTCTGTATGGAGTTTGAACGTTCTCCCTGTGTGTGTGGGTTTCCTTCAGGTGCTCCCATTTCCTCCCACAGTTCAAAGATGTGCAGATTAGGTGGGGTTAGTTGGGGTTAGGTGAGGTTATGTAGATAGGGTGGGGGAATGGGCCTAGGTCGGGTGATCTTTCAGAGGGCCAGTGCAGACTCAATGGACCGAATGGCCTCCTTCTGCACTGTAGAAATTCTATGGCCGGGATCCTCCCTTCTGTGGACCAAGTCCCCACACTCACGGGAAAACCGGCGCCAATGACTCCGGCGTCAACGGCCCCCCCCAAGGTGAGGAATTCTCACCTTTCTAGGGGGCTAGGTTAACGCCGGAGGGGTTGGCACCACTCCAGCCAGTGCCGAAGGGACAGCGTGGGTTTGCGCATGCGCGGAATGGCCAGTGTGATTCCGCGTATGCGCGGACTGGAAGGCGTATTCTCTTCTCCGCGCCGGTCCCTGGGCAATATGGCGAAGCCCTACAGGGGCCCGGCGTGGAAGGAAGAAGTGCTCCCACGGAACAAGCCCGCCTGCAGATCGGTGGACCCCGATCGCGGGCCAGGCCAGCGTGGGGGCCGCCCGTGGGGTCGGATCCCCCGTGCCCCCTCCCCGAGGACTGCCCATGCATACTTACCTGCCAGGTCCCGCCGGTGCATGAGTTGGGTGATTCACGCCGGCAGGACCGGCCAAAAATGGACCGCTGCTCGGCCCACTGGGGCCTGGAGAATCGCCAGAGGGGCCGCTGTCAACGGCCCCTGACCGGTGTGCCAGTGATCCCGTCCCCGCCCGAAAAACAGCGCCGGAGAATACGGCAGCCGGCGTCGGGGCAGGATTTGCGCCTCCCACCGGGAATTCTCCAACCTGGCGGGAGGTTGGAGAATCCCGCCCTATGTTTCTATAATCCGCCCCCTCCTGAGAGAAAAGTCACCTGACCGGTCTTCAGTAAAACCAGACTTTGTAGATTTGAGGTCAGTGAGGATTTGGTTTGATTTTTCTTAAATTTGACTTCTCACAAGTAATGAGTCACTCATGAGTGAGTACTTTATATAATTGTTTTAAAATGATAAAATTGTAAAGCAAATGAGAAACGCTTATGTAGTGGAGAGTATTCCATCACACTCCTGACTTGTGCCTTGTAGGTAGTGGACAGGCTTTGCTGGAGTCAGATAGTGAGGTTCTCAATGCAGGAATCCTCGTCTTTCACCCACTCTTGTCACCACAGTATTTATATAAGACCGTAAGAAATAGGAACAGGAGTAGGTCACCGGGCTCTGCCCTGCTCTGCCATTCAATAGGCTTCCGACATTCCTCACATCCACTTTCCCGCCCTTTACCCGTAACCCTTGATTCGCTTGCTGATCAAGAATCATCTACCCCAGCCTTAAATATACAGAAGGATTCTACCCCCACAGCAAGGATGGGGTGGCAAAGAGTTCCAAAGATTCACAACCCTCTGAGAGAAGAAATACCTCCTCATCTCAGTTTTAAATTGACACCCCTTTATTCTAAGAATATGCCGTCTGGTCCTAGACTTCCATGACAGGAAAGATCCACTTAGCATTTACCCTGTCATGCACTTTAAGAATTCTTGATGTTTCAAAGAGATCATGACTTGTCCAGTTCACTCCCTGGTCAATGGTAATCCTCAGGAGTTGATTCAGTGATGGTAATGCTAAGGAATTAACATGGTTATGGTTATCAAGGAGAGATTTTTAGAGTCACTGTTGTTGGAGATGGTGAATGTCACTTGCCTTTTATCTGCTCAAAACTGAATGTTGTCCAGGTCTTGCTGTGTGTGGGCATGGACTGTTTCAGTATCTGAGCGGTTTCAAATGGTGCTGAACATTGTGCAATCATCAGCGAACATCCCGTCTTATGGTCAAGCAGCTGAAGGTGATTGGGTCTCGGTCATCATTCTGAGGAACTCCTGCAGTGATGTCCTGCAGCTGTGACTGAACCCTTAACAACCACAGCCGTTTTCCTTTGTGCGAAGTATGACTCCAACCACAAGATAGTTTTCCCCTGGTTCCAATTATTTCCAACTTGCTGGAACCATCAATTCTATGGACACGTGCTTGTAGGATTAGAATAGCGGTTTTAATATACTTACAACAGAGCCAGCCTGTTCGCCTTGAACTTTCGATGAACTGGCCGGCTGGCTCTGTGGCACGGATCTTTATACAGCAGCTCCAGGGGGAGAAGTTCTGGGTGGAGCCAAGGGGGGAGCCCAGTACAAACTCGTGAGTACTCCCAGAGCTCCTCCCCCTGGTGGTCAGGTAGTGCAACTGCACTTACAATATCGGTACATATATACAATGGGAACAGAGTGACATTGGTAACTTATAATACCGTGTGAATCTCATTCACCACACAACTTAGCTAGGGTTCCTTGATGCCATACTCAATCAAGTGCTGCCTTGATGTCAAGGACAGTCACTCTCACCTCTGGCGTTCAGCTCTTTTGTCCATGTTTGGACTAAGGCTGTAATGAGATCAGGGGCTGAGTGTCCCTGGCGGACCAAACCCACCGTCAGTGAGCAGGTTGTTGCTAAGTAAATGCCGCTTGGTAGCACTGTTAACGACACCTTCCATCACTCTGCTGATGGTCGAGAATAGACTGACAGGGTGGTTATTGCCTGGATTGGATTTTTCCTGCTTTTTGTGGACTGGACATAGGCGGACAAGTAACTATATACAAGGCAAAAGCACGTACAGGAAAAAATATTAGGAAGATAGTGTGTGGGTAAATTGGTAAGGGGCTAGTGGAGATATGGGGAGACAGGAGATATATGGATGTCCAGATATTGGCCACTCTGCCTGATTCAGATCGTCTGAACCCCAGCAGTACTCAATGTTGGTACCAATGGCCCTGTGTGCTGATCGAGAAGATGCTCAATTTCTGCTTCACACCACATCAGCAGTCAGTGAACAGAAAGTTGTCATAAATGATCGAGCACTCAGTGAAAGTGGGGCAATTCTGAGACTCCCTAATAAATATACCCTCCAGCCTTTCTCACGTGGATTGAGTGAGTTATTGGAAAGAAAGCTTGATTCCGGTCAGCAATTGAATCATTGGTTTCATTGCATGAAGTTGGTTAACGATTGAATAAGCTGTTCTGTGAGGGAGATTATTCTGATTTATTGCAGAGAGCATGGTTAGAATTTGGATTTCAAGCTCTTGTTATTCTTCAGCAAGGCCTCATTATAATCTGACTCATTTTGCTTGTTGATTACTTTGTACCCTAACATTAAAACAGATGAATGGGGATTTCCAAAAGTTGGAGTCCAGAATTTATTCTCTGCTGGGAGATTGCACACGATTGCTATTTGATAGAGTTACACCATCTCAGTGAGAACCAGAGAGTCAATTCAGAGGCAGTTTGACAAACAATTGTCCCCTAACTCTCGGGGCCGTACCGGCGCCGAGAAGTGGCGTGAACCACTCCGGCGTTGGGCCGCCCGGATGGTGTGAAATCGTCCGCACCTTCAGGGGCTAGGCTGGCACCGGAGTGTTTGGCACTGCGCCAGCTGGAGCAGAAGGGCTTGGCGCCATGCCAACCGGTGCTAAAGGACCTCCGCTGGCTGGTGCGAGTTGGCGCCTGTGCGGGAGTGCCAGCGTGTGCTGGCGTCATCCCGGTGCATTCGCAGGGGCGTTCTTCTCCGCACTGGCCATGGTGGAGGTTGACAGCGGCCGGTGCGGAGGGAAAGAGCGCCCCCACGGCACAGGCCAGCCCGCGGATTGGTGGGCCCCGATCGCGGGCCAGGCCACTGTGGGGGCACCCCCCGGGGCCAGATCTCCCCCCCCCCCCCCCCCCCCCCCAGGACTCTGCAGGCCGCCCGTGGGGCCAGGTCCCGCCGGTAAAGACCTGTTGTGATTTACACCGGTGGGACCCGCCAAAGATGGGCGGCCAGTCGGCCCATCGCGGGCTGGAGAATCACCGGGGGCGGTGGGGCCCGCTGCCTGCAGCCGCCAACCGGCGCGCCGTGCCTACTTCAATGGTTTGAAGTAGATTGTTCTGTCTCTCAAAGGAGAGACATTTGAATGCAACTTTTCACAAAGCTAAGAATGCTGGGCGCGATTCTCCCAAAACGGGAGAAATCGTAAAGCTGGCGTCAAACCCGGGGCGGGTTTGATGCCAGCGCGCCCCTTCCCGACCGGGAACCGATTCTGGTCCCCGGTCGGGGCTAGCAGCCCGACGCCGTAGGCTCCGGCATGACGGGCTTAACGAATATTGTTAAGCCCGCTTGCCGGAGTTAGCGCCGGCTGACGCGTCATATGACGTCAGCTGCGCATGCGCGGATTGGAAGACTCCAACCCGCGCATGCGCGGATGACGTCATCGCGTATTTGCGCGAAACCCGCGTATGCGCGGGCCGGGTTGCCCCTCAGCCACCCCGCGAATGGATACTGCGGGGCGGCGGAAGGAGAAAGAGTGCGCGGGCATCGGGCCCGCTGCCCGCGATCGGTGCCCACCGATCGCGGGCCCATGGCACCCTTGGCACGGCCGTGGTACTGCCGTGCCAATCGGTGCCATGGTTATAAAAAGCGAGTTTGTGACGCCGTTTTTACGAACGGCCAGACCAGGTGTGTTTGCCGTTCGTAAAAACGGCGTAAAGGGCTGGGACTTCGGCCCATCTATCAGCTGTGAATCGCTGCCGGCCGTAAAAAAACGGCGGCAGCGATTCGGGTCGGGAGTTGGGCGGGGGGTGGGGGAGAATAGCGGGAGGGCGGGAAAAATGTCGGGAAGGCCCTCCCGCTATTCTCCGACCCGTCGTGGGGGTCGGAGAATTTCGCCCGCTATGTATGAACTAGACTGCAGGACACTTTCTTCCCTAACATTAACATAGAACATAGAACAGTACTGCACAGAACAGGCCCTTCGGCCCTCGATGTTGTGCCGAGCATTGTCTGAAACCAAGATCAAGCTATCCCACTCCCTGTCATTCTGGTGTGCTCCATGTGCCTATCCAATAACCGCTTGAAAGTTCCTAAAGTGTCCGACTCCACTATCACAGCAGACAGTCCATTCCACACCCTAACCACTCTCTGAGTAAAGAACCTACCTAGGACGTCCCTCCTATATCTCCCACCCTGAATCTTATAGTCATGCTCCCTTGTAGCAGCTACATCCACCCGAGGAAATAGTCTCTGAACGTCGACTCTATCTATCCCCCTCATCATCTTATAAATTTCTATTAAGTTGCCTCTCATCCTCCTCCGCTCCAAAGAGAAAAGCCCTAGCAACCTCAACCTTTCCTCATAAGACCTATCCTGCAAACCAGGCAGCAATCTTGGTAAATCTCCTTTGCACCCTTTCCAATGCTTCCACATCCTGCCTATAGTGAGGTGACCAGAACTGCACACAATACTCCAAATGTGGTCTCACCAGGGTCATGTATAGTTGCAGCATAACCCCACGGCTCTTAAACTCAAGCACCCTGTTAATAAACGCTAACACACTATAGGCCTTCTTCACGGCTCTATCCACTTGAGTGGCAACCTTCAGAGATCTGTGGACATGAACCCCAAGATCTCTCTGTTCCTCCACATTCCTCAGAACCCTGCCGTTGACCCTGTAATCCGCATTCACATTTTTTCTACCAACATGAATCACCTAACATTAGAAATGTTGCAGGATAATATCCTCTCATTGTCATATCTTTTCGAACATATTTTGCTCTTTTGAGGAATAGAGAAGAAAGCAAATATTACAGATACTGGAAAGCGTCAGTGGAGAGGTTCCAACTCTGAAGCTGGCATCTCCATCATTGAGCCAAGCGTCTAGCTCAGCCACACAGACCAGTACACTGGCAACTCCCTTAAAATTTCAAATCAGATATATTACTTATTGTTTTGTTATGCTCTTGACATAGCATAAGTGGCTTCCTTGATGTGCACTCTGACAAAGGAAGGTTCAGACGTGGAGATAACTTCAACACGTTTATTGAACTATTTACAATTCTCCTACTCGGGTTCGCCCCTACTGTTAATCCTGCTATAGCTACTCAGACTGACAAACCAGTCTGCTACAATCCACGTGGTGGGTGTGATATTGAATCAACCCTGTGTCTGTACTCACTGAGTGTCTCCACTGGAAAGAGGAAGATCATGTGTGCTGTGTCCTTTATATATGGGTTGGTGTAATGCCCCCCTGTGGTAGGGTCACCTCTGTGTGTATCGTGAATGCCCATTTGTCTTGTCCTATCTAACTGATCTATTGGTTGAGTGTCTGTGTGTCATGTCTCTGGTGCTCCCTCTCGTGTCTAGCTGGTCTACATGTACTCACATTAACCCCTTGTGTATCTACAGTGATGCATATCACCACACTTATTACGCCTGCTGTAAAACCACATTGTTTAACCTGGTGTACGGCGGCACTGTGGCGCAGTGGTTAGCACTGCTGCCTCACAGCCCTGGGTCACTGCCCATGTGGCGTTTGCACATTCTCCACGTGTCTGCATGGATCTTACCTCTACAACCCAAAGATGTGCAGGGTAGGTGGATTGGCCCCACTAAACTGCCCCTTATTTGGAACTTTTTTTTTTAAAAACCTTGTCGAAACTTTGGATTGCTGCATATTTAGGATTTTGAATTAAATTTACAATCTGTACTTTGCTACTGTACTGTCCTAACCACTGTGCCAGGGATCAGGGTTACATTCTGGTCTTGGGTGACTGTCTGTACTGAGTTTACACATTCTCCCGTGTCTGTGTGGGTTTCCTCCGGGTGCTCCGGATTCCTCCCACTGTCCGAAGATGCGCAGGCTAAGTGGGTTGGCTGGGCTAAATTGCCCCTCAGTGTCTAAAGATGCACAGGTTAGGTGGGGTTACGAAGATAGGGCAGGGGAGCGGACCGAGGTAGGGTGCTCTTCCAGAAGGTTTGTGCAGACTCAATGGGCCAAAAGTCCTCCTTCTACGCTGTAGGGATTCTATGCATTATATTCTATTCTATGGTTTAATTCAATAAACCAGTCAAGCAGCAGTAAGTGGGACAGAGAAATGCTGCTGCTCCTTACAGATTGTTGAGTCACTGTACCTGGTATATTGGTGTTCAGCGAGAATGAAGAGACTTTTGTTTTCTGCAGCTGGGTTGGTTTTTCAGACGGCAGACCAGACTCTGATGGTCTACGCCCTTCTCTGTTCACATTTTAGTTACTAATTAAATAATTATTAAGATGTCAGTTCCATTCTACCTAGTAGGCATGGCTGAGTACAGCCCACTACTTTCCAAACAATGGTCTTGTTATAAAATGAAACATGCAAGAAAGAGTAAAACATTTGCACAGACACAAATACACTGACACAGATATACACAGGTACACACGCACACGCACTCACACACACACACTGACACACATATACACAGATACGCACACGAATACATGCACACATACACACATATATCCACGGGCAGCACGGTAGCACAGTGGTTAGCACAAGGTCCCAGGTTTGATTCCCTGCTTGGGTCAGTGTCTGCGTGGGTTTCCTCCGGGTGCTCCGGTTTCCTCCTACAAGTCCCGAAGGACATGCTTGTTAGTTGAACTGGACATTCTGAATTCTCCCTCTGTGTACCCGAACAGGTGGTGGAGTGTGGTGACTAGGGGATTTTTACAGTAACTTTATTGCCGTGTTAATGTAAACCTACTTGTGACAATAATAACGATATAAACAAGCATTCACATGCACACATATCCACACTCACACAGGTTAACGCACACACAATACACACATACATACACTCACACATACTCTCACACACAGATCTTCTCTTCTTCGGCTGTCCTTGGGTTTGAGGATGACTTGCTTCTACTCCAGTTCAATATGTTCTGAAATGGCCGATCAGTCCAGTGCATGATCTTCGACTCTGACAAATGTGGCAGGTGGTGCTTGAAGTGATGGCTCGGTGGGTTATTGGAAGGATTTTGCACTCCCACCTTGACGTTGCCTCTGCACATTCGGTGCCGTTTCAGATTAACCTTCTCCATTTTGGTTGGTCACAACTAGGGTCTCTCCTGAGCCAGTGGGGGATGTTTGACATCTTCAGGATGCTTTGAGGACATCCTGCAGCGGAAATGCTTTAGAACACGGCAGATACGTGTACACACATACGTGCATGTACACACACACGTGACATGCATGCACACACACTCATGTGTACATACACTTAGACTTACAAACACTGAGATGCACACAGATCCACATCGATATGTAAACACATACAATATGTATAGCTGTGTTTATGTGTACAGTATATTTCTCAGTGTTGCCACAGTTAGTTGATGAGTACGTGGTGGAAATGGAGTTGGAAGAGGGGTATCAGTAGCACACTCAATGGAGCTACCCGGTGGCCATAGTTGAAACTACAGCATTACAATGGCGTTCTCATCTCTCCCCTATTTCTCTCAGTTGTCTCAGTATTACTGGTTCCTGCTCTGTCTCACTTTTCTAATTCTGGCTCTCTCTTTCTTCTCAAGACTTCTTTTTGTGAATTTTCTGCTTGTCTCCCTCAAACGTTTGTTTTTCCCTTCCCTTTCAGACAGGAGGTGAGTGGGTGACACAATATGAGAGGATGTGAAGATCGTGTAGGGAGTTGCTAATGGCTGGAGGCTGTGTTCTTTACTGGGGGCTTTCAGGGAAGATGTGACTCGGCAGATCTCATCCTGTCTCCTCCCTAATGACGTGATCCTAATTGTTTTCAAACATTAGCAGAATTCTTTTCAACAATAAATTTAAATGATATGAGGGAAAACAATGTCTGCCTCTCATCAACTCATTTCAATCTCTCTTTCTCTTTCGTTTCACAGACAAAATACCATTGCCAACAACCTAGTGAGATAATGCGAGACACTCAGAAAGACCCTCTTACCGCCCACCCCCTCTCAATCTCTCTCTCAGATGTCAATAAGTCAGATGTTTATTTTGTCTAATTGTCAACAAGGAGTCCCAGAAAAACTGGAGTCAGTGGGAATTGGATGGAAAACTCTCCACTGGTTGGCGTCACACCTGGCACAAAGGAAGGTGGCCATGGTTGTTGGAGGTCAATCATCTGAGTTCCAGGACACCATTAATGCAGGAGTTCCTCAGGGTAGTGTCCTAGGCCCAGCCATCTTCAGCTGCTTCATCAATGACCTTCCAACCTTCCAATCACCATCCCTAAAGAGAGAGAATCTAACCATCTCCCATTATCGTTTATACAAAAGTAAAATACTGCTAATGCTGGAAATCTGGAATAAAAAGAGAAAATGCTAGAAGCAGGATGCATGTTCTGATGAAAGGTCACAGAGCTAAAACACTCACTCTGTTTTTATCTCTACAGATACTACCTGATCTGCTGAGTATTTCCACCATTCTCTGTTTCTATCCCTTTGGCAATGAAATTACCGTCATGAAGTCTCCTATTGTCAACATCCTGAGGGTCACGATTAACCATTAACTTAACTGGACTAAGATCAGATCAGAGGCAGGGTTTGTTTGCAGTGAGTAACTCACCTCCTGACTCCACAAAGCCTGTCCACCACCTACAAGTCAGGAGTGTGATGGAATATCCTCCACTTGCCCGGATGAGTGCAGTTCCAGCAACATTCAAGAAGCTCAACGCCATCCAGGACAAAGCAGCCCGCTTGACTGGCACCCCTTCCACAAACCATCACTCACTCCACCACCGACAGACAGTGGCAGCCGTGTGTACCATCTACATTTTTATAGTCTCCAGGCGTAACCATTCCACACACTTCTATCCAGCCTCCTCTTCTTCACCCTCCATCAATGTGAACTCATGTGAAACTTTGCAGCTTGTTTCATTCGCCCCCAACTCCCATTCACTCACCGTCCCTATGTTTGCAAACCTCTCGTGACTCTCGGTTAAGCAATGCCTCAAATTTTCCTCCGCGGCCTCAGCCTTCCCTATCGAGGTAACCTCCTCCATCCACACAGCCCCCCACCACAGGACACTGCACCCCTCTAATTCTGGTCTATTGTGCATTGCGATTTTAACCACTCCACCATTGGTAACCATGCCTTCAACTGCCAAGGCCCCAGACTCTGCAATTCCCTTTACCTCCCAACCTCACTTTCCACATTAAGACAGTCCTTATAATTTGTCTCTTTGACCAAGTATCTAGTCATTTACCTTGAATCTCCTTATGTGGCTTGGTGCACAGTTTTCTTTGATAATGCACCTGTGAAAATACTCTTATATTATTACACTAGAGGTGCAGGATTAACACAAGTTGTTGCTTTTATTGAGCCAAATGCATAGTTTTGAAGTGTAATTACTGTCAACAGAAACAAGACAGGATCCCAGGAATGGCAGTAAGGTAATGACAAGATGGTTTGTTTAAATTATGTTATTTGAGGGGTAAATATGGGCCAGGAGAAGAGGGAGAACTCCCCTGCTTTTCTTTGAATAGTTCTGTGGTAGATTCAAAATTGAGGCTGCAGGCCTTGAAGGTTCAACCAAAATGTGGAGATTTATTTAGAAGGTGTTAACACTACTGGCTGTGATGTTAGACTGCCAATTTGCCCACACAAACGGCTAATGATGTCATAGAATCATAGAATCCTTACAGTGCAGAAGGAGGCCATTCAGCCCATCAACCAACCCACCGAAAGACTAGCCTACCTAGGCCCCTGTGCTATCCCCCGAACCCCATCTAGCCTTTGGACACTTTGGGGAAATTTAGCATGGTCAATCCTCCAAACCTAATGTCATCTCTAAGCGTTCTCGTAAAATGCCCCTGTTCAGCTACAAGGCTGCTTGTGAGGAAACATTCAGAACATTTCTATCCATCGCAGAGGGAAGACAGGGCTTTGGGTTTCATTGAAAGATGACAGTGCTGCACTCCCTCAATAATGCACTAAAATAAATGTGCTCAAGTCTTTGGAGTGGGACTCAAACCCAAAACATCTTACTCAGAGGTGAAGCATCTGTCGGAGGCTCCACCTTTGATTCTGGTGGATTTTTCTGGGATAAGTTCTTTAATTTCCATACCATTGACAAAAGAGGTTAAGAGAGGATTTTTTTCCATGGAGGATATTTGGAACATGGAATGCTTTGTCACAGCGAGTACTTGAGGCAGAGATTGTGGCACCTTTTAAGAGAAAATTAGAAATATATTTTATCTGGAGAAAGATAGATGGAGAAAGCACGAGCCATGGGATTAATATTGGATTGTCGCAGCACAGAGCCACTAAATGGTTTCTTTCAGCCCTGTGCATGGCCAAGGTTCAATAATTCATTGGCTGAAAGTCCAACAGTGATGGATGGGCTGAAGGGAGCAGGGCGGTGGGAGGTGTCCACCTCTGTGAAGAAATAATAGCTGTGTCCTATGGGTCCTTTGTAAGAGGATCACTAAACCTCATCCAGAAATAAACCATTGAGAAAGGGGAATGTATTTCTCTCAGTTTCCAAATGTCAATCCTGGCCTATAACCATGATTGAGCCCCACTGCCACTCAGACCGATGAGGTTCAGTTGACAGCAGATAGAAAACAGAAGCAATTGGACACACACCAGGCCCTACTCTTGTCCCAGCCCTACCTGACAGGCTCCAGGTTAGGATGCAGTCTGTCTGTTCCCACCCTGCTTTCTGCCTCTTTTGATAGACTCCTGCCAAACTTATTGCAATTACATTAGATTAAGGGATAGTTAACAGGCTAAGATTTTTATCTCGATATAGAAATATGCATCCACACAAACACACACACATATTATATGTAAAGCAACATGCATCGGTGTACATAGTTTTATCCATAAACTTTCACACATGTGTAGAGGCACCTAGACTGAAGGTAATAACAATCACACCTTGTCCTTATCTAATGCCTGGAATAGAATGTCCCCAAGTCTTTCACAAAGACAAATCATCTGGGCACTGAGAAGTGGTGAGGGAAGAATTAAGGTGGTGACAGAAGGAATGATCAAAGGGCAGATTTTAAGGAGCATTTTCGAGGAGCAAAGGGAAGTGAGAAGGGGAGGGCTTCGGGGAAAGAAGCATTCAATAATGTTTGCAATTATTCCAAAACTAAAAGGAATCCAGTTACACGTATACAATTACACAGCAATAAAGCTGAACTGTCTGCACAATGTTATTTGTATGAGAATTGTGTCATCTTAGTGTGGAGTTTTTAAATGGGATGTGGTTGGCACTAGCTAGGCCTCAATTGCCCTTGAACTGAGGGGCTTGCTGGGCCACATCAGAGGCTAGTTAAGAATAAACCACATTGCTGTGGATCTGGAGTCATGTGTAGGCAAGACCAGGTGAGGACATTAGTGAACCAGATGGGTTTTTACAAGACCATACATGGTTCAACTTTTCATTCCCGATTTTTACTGAATTCAAATTTCACCATGCTGATGGGATTGGAATTGTGAATTACTCGTCCGGTGACAATACGACTTAATCCACTGCCTCCCCCTAGGTATTTTGCAAAAGAAACATTGAAATAGGATGACAAAATTCTCCATTAACCGGTATTATCTCACCTCCCACACTTCCTGAAGAGGTGGGCCACATTATGCTGTCTCCATGGTTGATATCACATCACTGGCATTTAAGCATTGGTGGGGCAATGCCAACATAAGGACATTCATTTATAGATTAATCTGATCGTAACTTCAGATCCGTATCCTTCTGACAAACAATAACTTACTAGCCCCTTGCTTACCAAGGGGGAGGTGGTGGCATAGTGGTAAAAACAGTGGGTGGCACAGTAGCAGAGTGGTTTAGCACAGTTGCTTCACAGCTCCAGGGTCCCAGGTTCGATTCCCGGCTTGGGTCATTCTGTGCGGAGACTGCACGTTTTCCCCGTGTCTACGTGGGTTTCCTCCGGGTGCTCCGGTTTAATCCCACAGTCCAAAGTTGTGCAGGTTAGGTGGATTGGCCATGCTTAATTGGCCTTAGTGTCCTAAAAAGGTTAGGTGGGGTTACTGGGTTACGGGGATAGGGTGGAGGTGTGGGCTTAGGTAGGGTGCTCTTTCAAGGGCCGGTGCAGACTTGATGGGCTGAATGGTCTCCTTCTGCACATTAAATTCTATGAAGTTGCATACATGGGACATTCAAAACTGTCATTTCTAACGTATGAGATTTGCAAAAGCCAAGTTTTTTGGGTTCTATGAGGGAAAACGAGCCATCACAAAACATTGTTAATTGCATTTCTGGTGTAGCACAGCCTGGGGTTCGGCTGGTCTGGGGTTCATATAGAGGAGCAATGATGTGAAACTGCCAGAGCCCCATCCTCAATAACCAGCAGTCTGTTCCGAACTGGAGCCTGCAAACAAAATCTACACCGGTAATATATAAAAGGATAGAGGTCTTACAAAGTTTTTAAAACGGAAAAGTAACTATTAAAGCTCTGGTAATATAAAGATCATGGTTAAAGCACGAGGGGGAGGTGGCCCAATGCACAGCCGAACAACCATGGAGTGCATTTTCTTGAGAGAAAGAATTATTCCCCCAGCATCAAATCAGGATTCCTGACTTTATTCACAGGCAAAAGAAATACACCATTCATGGATGCAGCAGATCATTTTCGGGTCAAACCAGTTTTTAAATACTAAATAAAGACCATCCTCACTGCCAGAACTTTATTCCGTTTTCTCAGATATGCGGCTCAATCTTTTGTTAACATTTGGCACATTTACAAAATCTACTTGCTGGTCCTGGACACTAATGTATCATTGAATGTTTCTGTGGTGAGGAAGGTGCTCCCAGAGCCTGGATCTGCTCCTGCTCTCTAACCGCATCCTCAGCAGCCCTGTGAATGGGGTACCTTATCCAGGCTAATGGTATCAGTGGAGAGGACCGAGCGCAGGTAATCCTCCTAATTGCCTGCGGGGCCCGGTCCTTCAGCATAATAAAAGCCTAACGTACCTGGCTTCTCCGGGTTCAAAATCTTTTGACGAATCATCAGAGTTTGTATCTAACCATTATGATCCAAAATTGTCCGTGATGATACAACGGCACTAATTCAATACTACTGTGCGGACTCCGGGGTAGTCAGTTTCAGATTTTTTAACTTGACTCCGAAGGCTGGCAGAGCTTTGCGGGTTTGGATCATCTGAGATGTTGAGGGATCGGCTGCTGTGCGGAATTCATAACATGGCCACTCCGAGGGAGCTGTTGGCGGAGCCTATATTGGGTTAGTGCTGTCCCGAGAGAACTCAGAGACGGGAGGTCAGGAACTCCAAGATTCCATGGATCACAGTGCCCACAGTGTTGCTCGACCTCCATGCTGGAATCCAGCATTCTCTCGGTGCAGTGCTTGATCACCACCAAAATGGTGCGGCACAGTGGCACAGTGGTTAGCACTGCTGCCTCACAGCGCCAGGGGCCCGGATTGAATTCCAGCCTCAAGTAACTGTCTGTGCGGAGTCTGCACATTCTCCCTGTGTCTGCATGGATTTCCTCCGGGCGTCCGGTTTCCTCCCACAGTCCAAAGATGTGCAGGTTAGTTGAGTTGGCCATAATAAAATTGCCCTTTAATGGGATGTATAGGTTAGGTGGGGTGCGGGTCAGGGAAATGGGCCGAGGTTGGGTGCTCTTTCAGAGGGTCGTGCAGACTCGATGGGCTGAATGACCACCCTCTACACTGTGGAGATTCTACGATTCTATGAAACAACAACCAGCTGCGCAACATTGTGTATGGACTCGACAAACAAGGGCCATCACAGACCAGAGTCACACCTGCCCAGAGGACGACGGGGTGTACCAGCAGGCTGGAGGTCATAGAAAGTGCTGCAACCAAGGACTCCAGAAGACGTTGCCCTGGACAGATGATGAGGTTGCCTCGAGCCAGGGTCTTGCATGTGGCCCACTCTGAGGAGGAGGACATGATGCAGTTGAACTGGGGGTGTCACGGTAGCACAGTGGTTAACGCTGTTGTTTCACAGCTCCAGGGTCCCAGGTTCGATTTCCGGCTGGGTCACTGTCTGTGTGGAGTCTGTACATTCTCCCCATGTTGCATGGGTTTCCTCCAGGTGCTCTGGTTTCCTCCCACAGTCCAATCAGTCCAAGAGGCCCACCAGGATATCCTGGCTGATCTCCACATGGGTCACATTGAATATGAGCTTCCCCACTAGACAGCAGAGGCCTGCCCAATTGGGGCTGACAAAAATCAAGTTAGTTGGCCATGTTGGTTCTCCGAACTGGACTTATTCTGTGTGTGTATTTACTGCCATAAGCAGATGCTTCTGACCATGAATAAACCAGCATTCATAATACCGTTCGCTTTATAAACCCGAATCCGGATCATGATGATCTAGTTTATTCCTGTTCCTATTCCACGTTACACTGAATCTGTATCAATGTGAACCAGTTCACTCCTGTTCTTATTCCAATTCACCATGAATCTGGATCACAGTGAGCCAGTTCACTCCTGTTCCTATTCCAGGCCACAATGAATCTGGATCACAGTGAACCAGTTCACTCCTGTTCCTATTCCAGGCCAAACTGAATCTGGATCACAGTGAACCAGTTCAGTCCTGTTCCTATTCCAGGTCACACTGAATCTCGATCACAGTGCACCAGTTCACTCGTGTTCCTATTCCAGGTCACGCTGAATCTGGATCAATGTGAAACAGTTCACTCCTGTTCCAATTGCTGTTCAGACTGAATCCGGATTAAATTGAACCAGTTCGCTTCTGTTTCTATTCCAGTATATCCTGAAAACGGATCACGGTAAACCAGTTCACTCCAGCTCTTATTCCAGTTCACATTGAATCCAGATCACAATAAATCAGATCACTCCTATTTCTATTGCTGTTCAGATTGAATCTGGATCAAATTGACTCAGTTCACTTCTGTTCCTATTCCAGTTCACAATGAATTTGGATCATATTGACCCAGATCATGGGTGGCACAGTGGTCAGCACTGCTATCTCACAGCGCCAGGGACCTTGGTTCAATTCTGGACTTGGGTCACAGTGTGGAGTTTGTACATTCTCCCTGTGTCTACGTGGATTTCCTCCGAGTGCCCGGTTTCCCCTCACAGTCCAAAGATGTGCGATTCTATGATTCTACGATCACTGCAATTCCTATTGCTGTTCATCCTTAATCTGGATCATAATGGACCAGTTCAATAATTTTCCTATTCCTGTTCACAATGAATCTGGATCACAATGGACCAGTTCAATCCTGTTCCTATTCCAGTTCAACCTGAATCTGGATTGCATTGGACCAGTTCTCTCCTGTTCTAATTCCAGTTCACAATAGGCGGGATTCCTCATCGGCAGGATCATCATCTTCGCCAGCAGCGCACTCGTGCCGTGGATTTCCCGACGGACTGGGGGTGGCCACAATGGGTAGCCCAATTTATGGCTGCCAGGACGGAGGATCCCGCTGCTGGCGGGGGCGCGGCCCGCCAGCAAAGGGGTCTGGCGGGACGGAGAATCCCACAGAATGAATCTGGATCACAGTGAACCAGTTCATTCCTATTCCTATTCCAGATCTCATTGCATCCGGATCACATTGAACCAGTTCACTCCTGTTCCTATTCCAGATCTCATTGCATCCGGATCACATTGAACCAGTTCACTCCTGTTCCTATTCCAGTTCACAATGATTCGGTATCACAGTGAACCAGTTCACTTGCAAACCTATTCCCGTTCTCAGCTTCACAACGGCAGGGATCCGGGTTCGATTCCCAGCTTGGATGACTGTGCGGAGTATGCACGTTCTCCCCGTGTCTGCGTGGGTTTCCTCCGGGTGCTCCGGTTTCCTCCCACAAGACCTGAAAGACGTGCTTGTTAGATGAATTGGACATTCTGAATTCTCCCTCAGTGTACCCGAACAGGCGGCAAAATGTGGCGACGAGGGGATTTTCACAGTAACTTCATTGCGGTGTTAATGTAAGCCTACTTGTGGCACTAATAAAGATTATTATTACTATTACAGTGAACCAGTTCGCTCCTGCTCCTCTTCCAGAATACAATGAATCTGGATCACAGTGAACCAGTTCACTTGTGTTCCTATTCCAGTTCTTCCTGAATTTGGATCGCACTGGACCAGTTCATTCCTGTTCCTATTCCAGTTCACAAAAATCTGGATCACAGTGAACCAGTTCACCGCAGTTCCTGTATCAGTTCACCCTGAATCGTGGTCGCATTGAATCAGTATATTCCTGTTCTTATACCAGTTCAGACTGATTGTGGATCACAGTGAACCAGTTCACTCCTGTTCCTACTTCTGTTCACCCAGAATCCGGATCCCATTGAACCAGTTCACTCCTGTTCCAATTCCATTACATCCAGTTTCCAGACCACATTGAACCAGTTCACTCTTGTTCCTATTCCTTTTCACATTGACTCAGGATCACCGTGAACCAGTTCACTCGCAACCTATTCCTGTTCACTTTGAATCTGGATCATAGTGAACTAGTTCACTCCTGTTCCTATTCCAGTTCTGGACGAATCTTGATCACAGTGAACCCGTTCGTTCCGGTTCCTATTCCTGTTTATCCAGAATCCGGATCACACTGAACCAGTTCACAACTGTTCCTATTCCAGTTCTCAATCAACCGGCATCATTTCCCTGTTCCTATTGAATCTGGATCACATGAACCAGTTCACTTCTGTTTCTATTCCAGTTCAGACTGATTCTGGATCACATTGAACCGGTTCACTCCTGTTCCAATTCCAGTTCACATTGAATCCGGGTCTCAGTGAATCAGTTCACTCCTGTTCCTATTCCAATTCACTCAGCTTCTAGATTACATTGAACCCCACTCCTATTCCTATTCCAGTTCACCTAGATTCCGGATCACAGTGAACCAGTTCACTTCTGTTCCAGTTCACAATATATCAGGATCACAGCCAAACAGTTCACTCCTATTCCTATCCAAGCCCATCCAGAATCCGGATCATAGTGATCCAGTCACTTCTGTTCCTATCCAAGTTCACCCAGAATCCAGGTCACAGTGAAGTAGTTCACTCCTGTTTGTATTCCAGATCTCATTGAATCTGGATCACAGTGAATCAGCTACCTCCTGTTCATATTCCTGATTACCCAGAATCCGGACCACATTAAACCAATTCAGTCCTGTTCGTATTCCAGATCTCATTGAATCTGGATCACAGTGAATCAGTTACCTGCTGTTCCTCTCCCAGTTCACCCAGTACCCAGATTACAGTGGATCACTTCACTCCTGTTCCTATTCCAGATCTCATTTAATCCAGATCACGTTGAAACAGTTCACTCCTGATCCGCATCCAGTTCAGCCTGAATCCGGATCACGGCGAACCAATTAATTTCTATTTCCCTTAACAGTGAATCAGGATCACATTGAAGCAGTTCAATCCTGTTCCTATCGCAGTTCACACAGAATGGGGTGGCGGTGGCGTAGTAGTATTTTCAATGTACTACTACATCAGAGACCTAGAGTAATACCTGGGTACCCAGATTCAAATCCCACGCTGCAGATGGTGAAATTTGAATTAATTAAAAGTCTAATGATGACTATGAAACAATTGTTGATTGTTGTAAAAACCCATCTGGTTCACTTATGTCCTTGAGGGAAGGATATCTGCCAACCTTACCTGGTCTGGCCTACGTGTGACTCCAGATCCACAGGTTGAGTCTTAACTGCAATTAGGGATGGGCAATAAATGTTGGCCTAGCCTGCGACATCCACATCGCATTAATGAATTTTTAAAACAAAATCAGTCCTCTTCCTATTCCTGTTCACAGTGAATCTCTCCTGCTCCAATTTCAGGTCATACTGAATCCAGATCACAGTGAACCGGTTTACTCCTGTTCCTATAGCGGGTAAGACTGAATCCGGATCACATTGAACCAGTTCACTACTGTCCCTATTGTAGTTCACCCTGAATCCGGATCACATTGAACCAGTGCACTCCCGTTCCAATTCCAGTTCACACTGAAACTGGATCACATTGAACCAGTTCATGCCTGTTCCTATTCCAGTTCAACCTGAATCCCGATCACATTGAACAATTTTTTTTCCTGTTCCTATTCCTATTCACTCTGAATCTGGATCACATTGAACCAGTTCATAACTGTTCATATTTCCATTCACCCTGAATCCAGATCACATTAAACCAGTTCACAACTGTTCATATTTCCATTCACCCTGAATCCAGATCACATTGAATCAGTTTACAGCTGTTCCTATTCCTGTTAACCCTGACTCGGATGCCAGATCAGTCTTGTTCCTATTCCAGTTCAGACTCTATCGGATCACAGTGAACAATTTGACTACTGTTCCATTTTCCAGTTCACACTGAACCTGGATCACATTGAAGCAGTTCATTGCTGTTTCTATTCCAGTTTATAGTGTCTAAATAATAGTGCACCAGTTCATTCCTTGTTCCTATTACAGTTCACACTCAATCAGATCGCAGGGAACCAGTTCAATCCCAAACTTATTCCTGTTCATTTTGAATCAGGATGACATTAAAACAGTTCACTCCTGTTCCTATTCAAGTTCACAATAAATCTGGATACAAAGAATCTGGATCACACAGCACCAGAACACTACTGTTCCTATTCCAGTTCAAAACAAATATGGATCAGAGTGAACCAGTTCACTCCTGTTACTATTCCAGTTCACACTGAATCGAGATCAGAGTGAACCAGTTCAGTGCTGTTCCTATTTCAGTCCACACTGAATTTTGATCTCAGCAGCAGCTCACTCCTGTTTCTATTACAGTCCACACTACATCTGACTCACATTCAAACAGTTCCCTCCTGTTCCTATCCAGTTCACCCTAAATTCAGATCACAGTGAACCAGTTCACTGCTGTTCCTCTTCAAGTTTGCTATGAATCTGGATCACAGTAAACAGTCCTCTCCTGCTCCTATTCCAGTTCATCCAGAATCCAGATCACGGTGAACTAGTTCACTCCCATTCCTATTCTAGCTCACCCTGAATCTGGATCACAGTGAACCAGTTCACTCCCATTCCTATTCTAGCTCACCCTGAATCTGGATCACAATGAACAAGTTCACTCCTGTTCTTATTCCTGTTCACAATTAATCTGGATCACAGCGAACCAGTCTCCTGGTCCTATTCTCGTTCACCCTTAATCTGGATCATAGGGAACCAGTTCATACAGAGAAAATAGAATGGAGGAGGCCATTCAGCCCTTGGCTGCTCCGCCATTCAATATGATCATTGCTGAGCACCATATTCAATTCCCTGATCCCACCTTCCCCCCATATCCCTTGATCCCCTCAGCCCCAAGAGCTATATCTAATTTCTTCTTGAAATTCCAAAATGCTTTTGCCTCAACTAGTGAATTCCACAGATTCATCACTCCCTGTATGAAGAAATGTCTCCTCACCTCAGTCGTAAAGCTTTACCCGCTTATCCTTAATCCATCACCCCTAGTTCTGGACACCCCATCATTGGGAACATTTTTTCTAAATCAACTCTGACTAATCCTGTTGGAATTTTATAAGTTTCTATGACTTCAAAACTCCAATGAATACAATCCTAACCAATTTAGTCTCTCTGCGTATGACAGTCCCACCATCCCAGGAATCAGCCTGGTAAATCTTTGCTGCACTCCCTCCCTGGCAAGAACATCCTTTCTCTGATGACAGCAAAACTGCATACAATACTCCAGGTGTGGCCTCACTAATGCCCGATACAATTGCAATAAAACATAGAACATACAGTGGGATGCAGAAGGAGACCATTCGGCCCATTGAGTTTGCACCGACCCACTTAAGCCCTCACTCCACTCTATCCCCATAACCCAATAGTCCCTCCTAACCTTTTTTGGACACTAAGGGCAATTTAGCATGGCCAATCCACCTAACCTGCACGTCTTTGGACTGCGGGGGGAAACCGGAGCACCCGGACGAAACTCACGCAGACACGAGGAGAACGTGCAGACTCTGCACAAACAGTGACCGAGCAGGGAATCGAACCTGGGACCCTGGCGCTGTGAACCCACAGTGCTAGCCACGTGTGCTACTGTGCTGCCCAAATCATCCCTATTCCTATACTCAAATCCTCTCGCTATGAAGGCCAACATACCATTTGCCTTCTTTACTGCCTGCTGTACCTGCGTGCTTATTTTCAGCGATTATTGCATGAGGACAGCTCACATTTATCCATATTATACTGCATCTGTCATGCACATACCCACTCACTCAGCCTGTCCAAATCTCACTGAAACATCTCTGAATCCTCCTCACAGCTCACCCTCCCACTTAACTTTGTATCATCTGCAAATTTGGAGGTAATACATTGTCCAAATTATTAATATATAATGTGAATAGCTGGGTCCTAGCACAGATTCCTGCGGTACGTCAGTAGTCCCTGCCTGCCAGTCGGAAAAAGACCCATTTTTTTCAACTTTTTGCTTCCTGTCTGCTAACCAGCTTTAAATCCATCTCAAGACACTGCCTGCAATCCAGTTCACAATGAATCCAGATCACAGTGAACCAGTTCACACCTGTTCACATTCTTGGTCACGCATAGTCAGGATCACAGTGAATCAATTCACTCCTATTCCCATTCCTGTTTGCAATGAATCTGGATCACAATGTACCGGTTCACACATCTTCCTATTCCAGTTCATATAAATCCGGATCCCATCACACCAGTTCACTCCTGTTCCCATTCCTGTTGACAGTTCAGACTGATGCTGGATCACAGTGAAACAGTTCACTCCTGTTCCCGTTCCACTTCACACTGAATTTGGATCACATTGAACCAGTTCAACCCTGTTCCTATTGCTGTTCACACTGAATCCTGGATCACAGCGAACATCATTAACAGCCCATCATTGCCAATAATTTTCAGTATCCCATTCCCAGGCATGGTACCCAATGTCAGGGTGACTATCTGGATTACAATATCTGGATTTCAATACCTGGGCAACTATATCCGAGTTACAATATCTGGGTTACAATAGCTGGATTACAAAATCTGGATTGCAATATTTGGATTACAATATATGGGTTACAATATCAAGAATACAATATCTAGATTGCAATACCAGGATTAAAATATCTGGATTACAATACCAGGATTACAATATCTAGATTACAATGTCAGGATTACAATATCTAGATTACAATACCAGGATTATAATATCTAGATTACAATGTCAGGGTTACAATATCTAGATTACAATGTCAGGATTACAATATCTAGATTACAATGTCAGGGTTACAATATCTAGATTACAATGTCAGGATTACAATATCTAGATTACAATACCAGGATTACAATATCTAGATTACAATGTCAGGATTACAATATCTAGATTACAATACCAGGATTACAATATCTAGATTACAATGTCAGGATTACAATATCTAGATTACAATGTCAGGATTACAATATCTAGATTACAATACCATGATTACAATATCTAGATTACAATGTCAGGATTACAATATCTAGATGACAATGTCAGGATTACAATATCTAGATTACAATACCAGGATTACAATATCTAGATTACAATGTCAGGATTACAATATCAGTTACTGAGTTACCTTGGTGTATTTCACTGTCAGGTTTTTGGGGAAATTCGGCAGCCGATGCAACAATTCTCTCTCTGTCTCTCCGTTTTCCATCACCCCGTTCTCTGCCATCGCTGAGCCAGTGTTTCCCGTGACTGTGGTTCCACTGAGGGTGGAAGGGAATTTGAGAAAGTTTGTATCGAGCTAGTTTTTTAAACAGAGACCACACCGATTGGTCGCTCCCACCTCACCCAGCCAGTCCCGCCTGTTTAAAGCGACACTCTCCCAGAGACTGCTCATTCAGAGAAAGCTTCCTATGAACACTGACTACGTAAAGGAAAAGGAAACATTTAATTAGGTGGAAGTATGTGGACAAATATGTGATTGTGTGTACAGGTATGTGATTTGTGGTGAACACATTAGCTTTGACATTTACCACAGTGGATGTGTTATTGTTGAGTTAATCTGGACCGTGGAGTTCATGTTAACCCAGTCAATTAATAAATCCAAAAGAGTGGCAGCATGAATGGTGCTGAAAGTCAGGGCTCACACTGAGCAGCGACTGGCGAACACTGTCAGCACACTCTGGCACACAATATACTGTCCGAAATATGAGCAGCTTTTGTAACAAGAAACGAACTGTGAGTCTTGACGCGTTTCATTAAACGTGGGTTAAACAGTGAGTTAAAATAGCAGCTGAAAACACCAGACAGTCGATCCAAGGCCTCCCACACACTGTCCCAATCTCTCTCACACTGTCCCAATCTCTCACACGCTGTCCCAATCTCTCTCACACTGTCCCAATCTCTCACACGCTGTCCCAATCTCTCACACACTGTCCCAATCTCTCACACACTTTCCCAATCTCTCACACACTGTCCCAATCTCTCACACGCTGTCCCAATCTCTGACACGCTGTCCCAATCTCTCACACACTGTCCCTATAAGACCATAAGGCATAGGAGCGGAAGTAAGGCCATTCGGCCCATCGAGTCCACTCCACCATTCAATCATGGTTGTTTTCAACTCCATTTACCCACTCTCTCCCCATAGCCCTTAATTCCTCGAGAAATCAAGAATTTATCAATTTCTGTCTTAAAGACACTCAATGTCCCGGCCTCCACCGCCCTCTGTGGCAATGAATTCCACAGACCTACCACTCTCTGGCTGAAGAAATTTCTCCTCATCGCTGTTCTAAAGTGACTCCCTTTTATTCTAAGGCTGTGCCCCGCGTCCTAGTCTCCCCTGCTAATGGAAACAACTTCCCTACGTCCATCCTATCCAAGCCATTCATTATCTTGTAAGTTTCTATTAGATCTCCCCTCAACCTCCTAAACTCCAATGAATATAATCCCACGATCCTCAGATGTTCATCGTATGTTAGGCCTACCATTCCTGGGATCATCCGTGTGAATCTCCGCTGGACCCGCTCCAGTGCCAGTATGTCCTTCCTGAGGTGTGGGGCCCAAAATTGCTCACAGTATTCTAAATGGGACCTAACTAGTGCTTTATAAAGCCTCAGAAGTACATCCCTGCTTTTATATTCCAAGCCTCTTGAGATAAATGACAACATTACATTTGCTTTCTTAATTACGGACTCAACCTGCAAGTTTACCTTTAGAGAATCCTGGACTAGGACTCCCAAGTCCCTTTGCACTTTAGCATTATGGATTTTGTCACCGTTTAGAAAATAGTCCATGCCTCTATTCTTTTTTCCAAAGTGCAAGACCTCGCACTTGCCCACGTTGAATTTCATCAGCCACTTCTTGGACCATTCTCCTAAACTGTCTAAATCTTTCTGCAGCCTCCCCACCTCCTCAATACTACCTGCCCCTCCACCTATCTTTGTATCATCGGCAAACTTGGCCAGAATGCCCCCAGTCCCGTCATCTAGATCGTTAATATATAAAGAGAACAGCTGTGGCCCCAACACTGAACCCTGCGGGACACCACTTGTCACCGGTTGCCATTCCGAAAAAGAACCTTTTATCCCAACTCTCTGCCTTCTGTCTGACAGCCAATCATCAATCCATGTTTGTACCTTGCCTCGAATACCATGGGCCCTTATTTTACTCAGCAGTCTCCCGTGAGGCACCTTGTCAAAGGCCTTTTGGAAGTCAAGATAGATAACATCCATTGGCTCTCCTTGGTCTAACCTATTTGTTATCTCTTCAAAGAACTCTAACAGGTTTGTCAGGCACGACCTCCCCTTACTATATCCATGCTGACTTGTCCTAATCCGACCCTGCACTTCCAAGAATTTAGAAATCTCATCCTTAACGATGGATTCTAGAATTTTGACAACAACCGAGGTTAGGCTAATTGGCCTATAATTTTCCATCTTTTTTCTTGTTCCCTTCTTGAACAGGGGGGTTACAACAGCGATTTTCCAATCCTCTGGGACTTTCCCTGATTCCAGTGACTTTTGAAAGATCATAACTAACGCCTCCACTATTTCTTCAGCTATCTCCTTTAGAACTCTAGGATGTAGCCCATCTGGGCCCGGAGATTTATCAATTTTCAGACCTTTTAGTTTCTCTAGCACTTTCTCCTTTGTGATGGCAACCATATTCAACTCTGCCCCCTGACTTTCCTGAATTGTTGGGATATTACTCATGTCTTCTACTGTGAAGTCTGACGCAAAGTACTTATTAAGTTCCTCAGCTATTTCCTTGTCTCCCATCACTAGATTACCAGCGTCATTTTGGAGCGGCCCAATGTCTACTTTTGCCTCCCGTTTGTTTTTAATGTATTTAAAGAAACTTTTACTATCATTCCTAATGTTACTGGCTAGCCTACCTTCATATTTGATCCTCTCCTTCCTTATTTCTCTCTTTGTTATCCTCTGTTTGTTTTTGTAGCCTTCCCAATCTTCTGACTTCCCACTACTCTTTGCCACATTATAGGCTCTCTCTTTTGCCTTGATGCATTCCCTGACTTCCTTTGTCAGCCATGGCTGCCTAATCCTCCCTCTGATAACCTTTCTTTTCTTTGGGATGAACCTCTGCACTGTGTCCTCAATTACTCCCAGAAACTCCTGCCATTGCTGTTCTACTGTCTTTCCCACTAGGCTCTGCTTCCAGTTGATTTTCGTCAGTTCCTCCCTCATGCGCCTATAATTACCTTTATTTAACTGTAAAACCTTTACATCTGATTCTACCTTCCTTCTTTCAAATTGCAGACTGAATTCTACCATATTATGATCACTGCTTCCTAAGTGTTCCCTTACTTTAAGATCTTTTATCAATTCTGGCTCATGACATAACACTAAGTCCAGAATAGCCTGTTCCCTCGTGGGCTCCATCACAAGCTGTTCCAAAAAGCCATCCTGTAAAAATTCAATGAATTCCCTTTCTTTGGGTCCACTGGCAACATTATTTACCCAGTCCACCTGCATATTGAAGTCCCCCATGATCACTGTGACTATGCCTTTCTGACATGCCCTTTCTATTTCGTGGTGCATTTTGTGCCCCTGGTCCTGACCACTGTCAGGAGGCCTGTACATAACTCCCATTATGGTTTTTTTGCCTTTGTGGTTCCTCAACTCTACCCACACAGACTCCACATCGTCTGACCTTATGTCGTTTAGTGCTATTGATTTCATTTCATTTCTAATTAACAAGGCAACCCCGCCCCCTCTACCCACCTCTCTGTCTTTTCGATAGGTTGTAAATCCCTGGATGTTTAACTGCCAGTCCTAAACCTATCTCTCACACACTGTCCCAATCTCTCACACACTGTCCCAATCTCTCACACACTGTCCCAATCTCTCACACACTGTCCCAATCTCTCACACACTGTCCCAATCTCTCACACACGCTGTTCCAATCTCTCTCACACTGTCCCAATCGCTCACACACGCTGTCCCAATCTCTCACACACTGTCCCAATCTCTCACACACTGTCCCAGACTCTCACACACTGTCCCAATCTCTCACACTGTCCCAATCCCTCACACACTGTCTCAATCTCTCACACACTGTCCCACACTCTCACACACTGTCCCAATCTGTCACACACTGTCCCAGTGTCTCGCACACTGTCCCACTCTCTCACACACTGTCCCAATCTCTCACACACTATCCCAATCTCTTACACACTGTCCCAATCTCTCTCACACTGTCCCAGTCTCTCACACACTGTCCCAATCTCTCACACACTGTCCCAATCTCTCACACACTGTCCCAATCTCTCTCACACTGTCCCAATCTCTCACACACTGTCCCAATCTCTCACACACTGTCCTAATATCTCACACACTGTCCCAATCTCTCTCACACTGTCCCAATCTCTCACATACTGTCCCAATCTCTCACACACTGTCCCAATCTCTCACACACTGTCCCAATCTCTCTCACACTGTCCCAATCTCTCACACACTGTCCCAATCTCTCACACGCTGTCCCAATCTCTCACACTGTCCCAATCTCTCACACACTGTCACAGTCTCTCACACACTGTCCCAATCTCTCACACACGGTCCCAATCTCACACACACTGTCCCAATCTCTCACACACTGTCCCAATCTCTCACACACTGTCCCAATCTCTCACACACTGTCCCAATCTCTCACACACTGTCCCAATCTCTCACACACTGTCCCAATCTCTCATCACACTGTCCAATCTCTCACACACATGTCCCAATCTCTCCTCACACTGTCCCAATCTCTCACACACAGTCCCAATCTCTCACACACTGTCCCAATCCTCTCACACACTGTCCCAATCCTCTCACACACTGTCCCAATCTCTCACACACTGTCCCAATCTCTCACACACTGTCCCAATCTCTCACACACTGTCCCAATCTCTCACACACTGTCCCAATCTCTCACACACTGTCCCATCTCTCACACACTGTCCCAATCTCTCACACCCTGTCCCAATCTCTCACACCTGTCCCAATCTCTCACACACAGTCCCACATCTCTCACACACTGTCCCAATCTCTCATCACACTGTCCCCAATCTCTCACACACTGTCCCAATCTCTCACACACTGTCCCAATCTCTCATACACTGTCCCAAATCTCTCACACACTGTCCCAATCTCTCACACACTGTCCCAATCTCTCACACACTGTCCCAATCTCTCACACACTGTCCCAATCTCTCACACACTGTCCCCAATCTCTCACACTCTGTCCCAATCTCTCACACACTGTCCCAATCTCTCACACACTGTCCCAATTCTCTCACACCTGTCCCAATCTCTCACACACTGTCCCAATCTCTCACACCCTTCCAATCCCCACACTGCTCAATCTCTCCACACTGTCCCAACTCTCCACACTGTCCCAATCTCTCACACACTGTCCCAATCTCTCACACACTGTCCCAATCTCTCACACACTGTCCCAATCTCTCACACACTGTCCCAATCTCTCACCACTGTCCCAATCTCTCACACACTGTCCCAATCTCTCACACACTGTCCCAATCTCTCACACACTGTCCCAATCTCTCACACACTGTCCCAATCTCTCACACACTGTCCCAATCTCTCACACACTGTCCCAATCTCTCACACACTGTCCCATTCTCTCACACACTGTCCCAATCTCTCTCACACTGTCCCAATCTCTCACACGCTGTCCCAATCTCTTACACGCTGTCCCAATCTCTCACACACTGTCCCAGTCTCTCACACACTGTCCCAATCTCTCACACACTGTCCCAGTCTCTCACACACTGTCTCAATCTCTCACACACTGTCCCAATCTCTCACACACACTGTCCCAATCTCTCTCACACTGTCCCAATCTCTCACACACTGTCCCAATCTCTCACACACTGTCCCATTCTATCACAAACTGTCCCAATCTCTCACACACTGTCCCAATCTCTCACACACTGTCTCAATCTCTCACACACTGTCCCAATCTCTCTCACACTATCCCAGTCTCTCACAAACTGTCCCAATCTCTCACACACTGTCCCAATCTCTCACACACTGTCCCAATCTCTCACACACTGTCCCAATCTCTCACACACTGTCCCAATTTATCTCACAATGTCCCAATCTCTCACACACTGTCCCAATCTCTCACACACTGTCCCAATCTCTCACACACTGTCCCAATCTCTAACACACTGTCCCAACCTCTCACACACCTGTCCCAATCTCTCACACACTGTCCCAATCTCTCACACACTGTCCCAATCTCTCAACACTGTCCCAATCTCTCACACACTGTCCCAATCCTCTCACACACTGTCCCAATCTCTCACACACTGTCCCCAATCTCTCACACACTGTCCCAATCTCTCACACACTGTCCCAATCTCTCACACACTGGTCCCAATCTCTCACACACTGTCCCAATCCTCTCACACACTGTCCCAATCTCTCCACACAACTGTCCCCACATCTCTCACACACTGTCCCAATCTCTCACACACACTGTCCCAATCTCTCACTACACTGTCCCAATCTCTCACACACTGTCCCAATCTCCCCCACACTGTCCCAATCTCTACACACTGTCCCAAGTCTCTACACACTGTCCCAATCTCTCCACACTGTCCTCAATCTCCTCACACACTGTCCCAATCTCTCACACACTGTCCCAATCTCTCTACAGCACTGTCCCAGATCTCTCACACACTGTCCCAATCTCTCACACACTGTCCCAATCTCTCCACCACGTACCAGTCTCTCAACCTTCCCAATCTGTCACACACTGTCCCAATCTCTCACACACTGTCCCAATCTCTCACACACTGTCCCAATCTCTCACACACTGTCCCAATCTCTCTCACCTGTCCAATCTCTCACACACTGTCCCAATCTCTCACACACTGTCCCAATCTCTCACCACATGTCCCAATCTCTCCACCACTGTCCCAATCTCTCACACCTGTCCCAATCTCTCACACACTGTCCCAATCTCTCACACACTGTCCCAATCTCTCACACACTGTCCCAATCTCTCACACACGTCCCAATCTCTCACACCCTGTCCCAATCTCTCACACACTGTCCCAATCTCTCACACACTGTCCCAATCTCTCACACACTGTCCCAATCTCTCACACACTGTCCCAATCTCTCACACACTGTCCCAATCTCTCACACACTGTCCCAATCTCTCTCACACTGTCCCAATCTCTCACACAGTCCCAATCTCTCACACACTGTCCCAATCTCTCACACACGTTCCCAATCTCTCACACACTGTCCCAATCTCTCACACACTGTCCCAATCTCTCACACACTGTCCCAATCTCTCACACACTGTCCCAATCTCTCACACACTGTCCCAATCTATCTCACACTGTCCCAATCTCTCACACACTGTCCCAATCTCTCACACTGTCCCAATCTCTCTCACACTGTCCCAATCTCTCTCACACTGTCCCAATCTCTCACACACTGTCCCAATCTCTCACACACTGTCCCAATCTCTCACACACTGTCCCAATCTCTCTCACACTGTCCCAATCTCTCACACACTGTCCCAATCTCTCACACACTGTCCCAATCTCTCACACACTGTCCCAATCTCTCACACCTGTCCCAATCTCTCACACACTGTCCCAATCTCTCACACACTGTCCCAATCTCTCACACACTGTCCAAACCTCACACACACTGTCCCAATCTCTCCACACTGTCCCAATCTCTCACACACTGTCCCAATCTCTCACACACTGTCCCAATCTCTCTCACACTGTCCCAATCTCTCACACACTGTCCCAATCTCTCACACACTGTCCCAATCTCTCACACACTGTCCCAATCTCTCACACACTGTCCCAATCTCTCACACACTGTCCCAATCTCTCTCACACTGTCCCAATCTCTCACACACTGTCCCAATCTCTCACACACTGTCCCAATCTCTCACACACTGTCCCAATCTCTCACACTGTCCCAATCTCTCACACACTGTCCCAATCTCTCTCACACTGTCCCAATCTCTCACACACTGTCCCAATCTCTCACACACTGTCCCAATCTCTCACACACTGTCCCAATCTCTCACACACTGTCCCAATCTCTCACACACTGTCCCAATCTCTCACACACTGTCCCAGTCTCTCACACACTGTCCCAATCTCTCACACTGTCCCAATCTCTCACACACTGTCCCAATCTCTCACACACTGTCCCAGTCTCTCACACACTGTCCAATCTCTCACACACTGTCCCAATCTCTCACACACTGTCCCAATCTCTCACACACTGTCCCAATCTCTCACACACTGTCCCAATCTCTCACACACTGTCCCAATCTCTCACACACTGTCCCAATCTCTCACACACTGTCCCAATCTCTCACACACTGTCCCAATCTCTCACACACTGTCCCAATCTCTCACACACTGTCCCAATCTCTCACACACTGTCCCAATCTCTCACACACTGTCCCAATCTCTCACACACTGTCCCAATCTCTCACACACTGTCCAATCTCTCACACACTGTCCCAATCTCTCACACACTGTCCCAATCTCTCACACACTGTCCCAATCTCTCACACACTGTCCCAATCTCTCACACACTGTCCCAATCTCTCACACACTGTCCCAATCTCTCACACACTGTCCCAATCTCTCACACACTGTCCCAATCTCTCACACACTGTCCAATCTCTCACACACTGTCCCAATCTCTCACACACTGTCCCAATCTCTCACACACTGTCCCAATCTCTCACACACTGTCCCAATCTCTCACACACTGTCCCAATCTCTCACACACTGTCCCAATCTCTCTCACACTGTCCCAATCTCTCACACACTGTCCCAATCTCTCACACACTGTCCCAATCTCTCACACACTGTCCCAATCTCTCACACACTGTCCCAATCTCTCACACACTGTCCCAATCTCTCACACACTGTCCCAATCTCTCACACACTGTCCCAATTCTCTCACCACACTGTCCCAATCTCTCACACACTGTCCCAATCTCTCACACACTGTCCCCAATCTCTCACACACTGTCCCAATCTCCTCACACACTGTCCCAATCTCTCACACACTGTCCCAATCTCTCACACACTGTCCCAATCTCTCTCACACTGTCCCAATCTCTCACACACTGTCCCAATCTCTCACACACTGTCCAATCTCACACACACTGTCCCAATCTCTCACACACTGTCCCAATCTCTCACACCTGTCCCAATCTCCTCACAT